>NC_057813.1:383138284-383409437 GCF_018294505.1 Triticum aestivum
GGTGATATAATGAGAAAGGTGGCTAGCAACACTATCAGACTCCAGATCAATGATAGGGAAACGGACACGACCATTATCGTGCAGAGAAGGATAGTAGTAGAAACCTAGGTGGTTATGCATCCGGACCTCGTTGTAGCGAAGCTCAACAAGGACCTCCAATGCAGAAAACTGGACAATCCGAGAAGCGGTAGAAGCGTAACCGCACCGAGAGGTACGAGTGTAGGTGCTAGAATCGGAACTGGTGAGCAGAGTAACCACGGCGTGATACTCATACACTGAGTCAGATAGACGCTCCCGGTACACACGATAGGCTGGGTTGTCACCGTGGGGGTATAGCTGACGCCACACGTTACGAAGGAGATGCGGCGACGTGTACGGCATCAGCTGCAACTCGCACAGATATAGCACCGGAGCCATCTACACTCACAACCATTAGCAGGTTGGCATAAAAATAAAATCAGTGCATGCAATGCAACAACTAGCTACAAATTCTACCGGCACTCAACTATAATTCGTACCTAGCGTCTGGTTAACTAGTCATAGTCTAGCGTGGCCTACAGTCAGCACGACTCTGATACCAATCGTTGTGGCACCCCGGCTCAGAGCAACCGGCTTACCATGCATTGCCAGCCCAGAGACCTTGTCTTCTGGCAACACACAACAACTTGATATAGAAAAACAACTGCATTATTGATGCTAGCGGAGCAGAGGTTATATTACAACAGTTAGCAAGGCCAAGCGGCACACACGGTGCGGCTGAACAATATGTACATCATTTAGTGATCATAAAGGGGCCTCGATCATGACAACTACACGGTAGCAGAACAACGTCGTAGCGGAACTCCATAGCACAGGGACACCGATGTGGACATGATCTAGACTCGGACAACTCTCCTTTCCAATGGGACTTTCCTGAAATCTGGCATGACACGCCACGTCAGTACATTGTACTTGCAAGCTCACAACAAGCATACACATAATGACAAACAATATGATGACAATTAACCAATTAATAACAATGCAACAACATATCCAACATGATGTGACCATGCTCTTGCAATAATCGTCCCTCGGACTGGCTTACCGAACGTGATCGTTTCCGGATCACAAATGTGTCAACCCAAAGATAATCTCGTGATCCTTACGGCAATCACAACCACGACCAATAAATGGCACGTGATCCTTACGGTGATCACAACCACGACCAATAAATGGCCCATGATCCTTACAACGATCACAACCATGACCAATAAATGGCCCGTGATCCTTACGGCCATCACAACCATGACCAATAAATGGCCCATGATCCTTACAGCGATCACAACCACGACCAATAAATGGCCCGTGATCCTTATGGCGATCACAACCACGACCACATCTGGTCCAACTCAACACGATGGCCTTTCCGCCACCACCAAAATGCAAACTTCATACTTAGTGTGCAAAATTCATTATATGTTGACCCATGGTGTGACCTACTTTCGAGCGTGTCCTTAACCGTGGACTCGGCTATCGATAGATTAATACACTCTGCAGAGGTAGCACACTGGACCCACACCACGGAACCCATGGCCTCGCACTCCCATTCGGGTGGACCAACGGCACTCCGATGAAACCACTCCATTGCCATGACACTCTCTCGGCCACTCCAACTCAATCCCCATCGGCTAGTCCTGGGTGGCCCCGTGTCTACCAAAGACACAACGACCACCGTCGTGGCCACGTTCCACTCTGGGACCCGATTCCAAAAACTTAACAACGGGCTCACAAGGTTATGCCTGCTTACTGGGCCAGGGTACAACACGCCCATAACCTTCCCTAGATGGAGGTACTGACTAGAGGCATGACAATGAAACGAATAAAGGTCATCCCATACCGGCAAATGTGGTTGCACTGGGAAAGACTCGATTCAGCGGCACCATGACCCGGTCAACAACATATTCAAGTTGAGTTATTATCAGGTTCAACTTAAAGTGAAAGTAACCGGCGTCATAATGCCATGACATGCATCACAAACATATGCATCACATATCAACGAAAATAACTGAGTCAACTACGCTCTCACTGAGCAATCAACATCTCATGATATTCCTCTAGTTAAGATCAAGCCTCACCTTAACCAGAATCTTTTCTAGCAAATTTATCATTTTTACTTATGCAAAATAATCTCAGTAATTATTTATTTCCATAGCCATATTATCTCCTCATCACCCATAACTAAATCATTGTTACCTTACTATCTAGGTTCACTACAATCTTTTTGAAAATCAAGCATATTTACTATAACAAGCATCTAACAGAATATAATTAACATATTAATAATTTAAATGCATGAGTAATCATTTGTTCAAGTAGGAAAATCACAAATATTGAAGTGGCACTATGAAAATGTTGCTGTGGCTTGCCTTAGTGCAGATGAGGTTCACAAACCTCCTGGTGATCCTTAAGACAAGCCTGCTCTTCTGAAAATAAATAAAAGCACAAAAAGAGAACATCAAGAGACCTTCTGAAATTCACCAGAAAATCTAGACAGCAGGAAAAAATCCCATCTTTGGGGAGCTGGTAGATTTTTGGACAAGGAACAAAATGCAAAAAGAATCATTGCATTTGGACTTAAAAATAAAAAGTTATGGCCATTTGAAGCTCTCTGGATTTAAATGAAATTTGAATAAAAATTAAACAGACGGGGGGGGGGGAGTGACGTCGAAGGCGTAAAATCCCAGGGGGCCACCACTCGTACCGCTTCGCTCGCATACAGAGTGGCTGACTAGCGGGCCCCGCTAGTCAGGTGAGGAGGAGCGGGAGAGGGAAGCAGGTAGCGGCGGGGGTTCGCCGGAGCACACGCTGGCGGCGAGGGCTCTTGGGCCAAAACGAGAGGGGGGGTCGGAAGAGAAGATGATGGCGCACCTGCCCGTACCCGTAACGTGGCTAGGAGTGGTCGGACGGTGCCAGAAACAACCTCTGCGACGGAGGCAGAGAGCAGCGGTCACCGGAGATGAAGACGACGGCGGCTAGGGGCGGCTCCAGGGGATCCAGTAGGGCGGAACGGCACCATCGGAGAGTGGCGGAGGCCCTGGAAGGCTTGCCCTGGCCTGGGAGGGGCTGGAGCGGCGGGAACGACCCGAGGGGATTGCTAGTGAGCTCGAGCTCGGGGACGACAACCCGCGGCCTGCCCGGCCGGGCTACGGCTTTCTACTAGCTTGTGGGGTGTGTGGGAGTGGATGTGGGTGCTCGAGGATGGTGGGGGTGGCCGTATTTCTAGGCGAGTGGTGAGGAGGGTTCGGGCTCCACCGGAGGACACCTGTCCATGGCGCCCGACGACGATCGACGTCAGTGAGAGAGGGGGAAGAGGACGGAGCTCACACGGGAACTGTTTGCGAGCGCAGACGAGCACATGGGCGAGGGGAAGACGACGAGCATAGTGCGCCGCGCACTGTGGCGTTGGCTGGACCGTGCCCGTGCCTGCTGCGGCGAGCTCCGGCCAACCTAAGTGCAAACTTCATGTCTGGCGTGTAGTCCATAGTAGTTTTGAGTGTTACCACGACTGGGTTGGGTTCCAGGTGCTGTAGAAATGAGTTTACACTCTAGGTAAGTTTCTGGACAGTAACTTTGGAGGTTTACTATGATCAAACCACTTGGAGTTGAGGGTTGGGCTTTGGAGGCTAGCCAACACTTACTAAGGTAAAGATGCACAAGAAAAACCAACTGCAATGGAGCTAGTAAAAACCAACTGTCCAGAAATGAAAATATTTTCTGTAGCCAAAATATTCCAAAGAGTGCTGAAATATTTTTTCTCAGAAAGGTTCCCTAGGGTTTAAAGAATAATTGGTATTTTTCTTAGGATTTTAGGGGCAAGAAAAATTAGGGTTGCTTTGGAGCACAAAGGGCTAGCTAGGGTTAAGGAGGGCAAAATGAATATTCTTCATTTAAGAAGAATATTCCAAATGATATTTTGAGATGAACCAGAGATGGAGTGATGGTTTGAGAGGGGATGAAGCACTTGGGTGAAAGTCAAGGGGTATCCAAGTGGTTAAGTCCAAATGAAAGATTCAAAAACTCCAAACTCAAATTCAAACCAACTGAAAACCAGGCAAAGAAGAGAGGGCAATAACCAGGCTGTCACACTCTACCTCTAGAAGATTGCTCCCCGCTTCCTTGTCGGTTTGCATGATGGAAGTTGCATCGGTGGAGCCTGACATCGGCGATTGAGGGCTGGAGCCGGCGACATCTGAAGGAGTTGGGTCTTCTTCAATATTGGTTGTTGTTGGGGATATTTCCTAGCACTATGACCCGGTGAAAGCAATGATACAGCACAAAGCGCTCTGGATCGCGGGCCACTTTGGCCTGGCGGATCATCGTGTGGCGGGGGCCTGGTAAAGTGCGGCTCGTGGAGGCGGCTGACGGACCAGCTTAACGAAGGCCAAAAGGTGAAGACTCTCCTTTCTTGGGAGATAAGTGGAAAGTAGGATAGGACACGGGTCGTGGTACGACACAGATTCTATTGTAAACCTAGGGTCTCAACCTATATATAAAGGGAGCCCCTGAGACAAAAAGACTAAGTTAGAATCAATTGAGAGCTAGGTTAGTGAATCCGGATCCTTGTAATCAAAATCTCGAGCAATATCAATGAAGCAGGAAGTAGGTCTTTACCTCCATCAAGAGGGGCCGAACCGGGGTAAACTTATTTCTTTGGTTTCCCGATCAACCCCTCTCAAGCGACCTCCTAGTTGCGATGTCCTCTACACTTAGTCCTTTCACGAGGACATCTGCCGTGACAAAACTGCGATAGTTGGCGCCCACCACGAGGCCTCCGCACGGTGGTGTTGAGTTCTTGGAGGGATCTCTCCCATGGATCGAGGGATACGTGATCGGGACAATGACGAAGAGTCATCATGGCAAGTTGTACATCAACGATTCAGGCTGGGGCCCCGAGGCCGACTCGATCGAGTACGGATACCGGGTCCCCTTTGGCAAGATCCACGTCTTCATCAACATCATCATCGAATCAGGCCCCGATCTGGACATCTGCTCCGACATCATCGAGTCTGCTCATCGCGCCCACCCTGGACGGACTCAAGCCGGCCGGAATCACATCTTCATCGGCTTGACACAAGGAGTCGATCTCGCGGAAAACTTCGCGTCTGGCAGGGACACCCTCGTCTATTCCGATGGTGAGTCCTCTGTCGGAGACACCTAATCGACCCCCCCTATATGATGGAAAACTTGGGGGCTACTTTGAAGATGAGATTGGTCCGGATGCCTTCGAGCCGCCATGACCTGCGACCGTCTATATGGCAGGAAATGTCGACTCGGCAGGAATCGCAGTGGCTTAGAACTCCATAGCGGTAGGTACAATGGCGTGGACCGGCGTCGAGCCTACTATTTGTTAAATACGTTGCAGGATGCGTTCGTCCTAGGAGTCGGCATGGTTACACCCGGTGGGCCAGTCACACCCCAATTGACCTCAATCGCTCCTTTGAATTCAGCTCAGGTACAACCACCACCAGCCCAACCGCATCAGCCGGCTCAGCAGCTCCAGCCTAAGCTGGCCCCATAGCCATCACTAGTTTATCTCCCCCTTCATTGTTTTCAGACCCCCAGTGGGTTATTTTTTCAACCCGGTGGATGCTACCTCTTGAGCATGCGTTGGTTTTTCCCTTGAAGAGGAAAGGGTGATGCAGCAAAGTAGCGTAAGTATTTCCCTCAGTTTTTGAGAACCAAGGTATCAATCCAGTATGAGGCTCCTCAAAAGTCCCACGCACCTACACAAACAAACAAGAACCTTGCAACGAATGCGATAAAAGGGGTTGTCAATCCCTTCACGGTAACTTGCGAAAGTGAGATCTGATAGAGATAATAAGATAAGATAAATATTATTGGTATTTTTATGATATAGATTGGAAAATAAAAGATGCAAATAAAAGTAGATGGAAAACTTATATGATAAAAGATAGACCCGGGGGCCATAGCACTAGTGGCTTCTCTCAAGATAGCATAAGTATTATGGTGGGTGAACAAATTAGTATCGAGCAATTGATAGAAAAGTGCATAGTTATGAGAATATCTAGGAATGATCATGTATATAGGCATCACGTCCGTGACAAGTAGACCGACTCCTGCCTGCATCTACTACTATTACTCCACACATCCATCGACTCCTGCCTGCATCTTGAGTATTAAGTTCAAGAAGAATAGAGTAACGCATTAAGAAAGATGACATGATGTAGAGGGATAAACTCAAGCAATATGATATAAACCCCATCTTTTTATCCTCGATGGCAACAATACAATACGTGCCTTGCTGCCCCTGCTGTCATTGGGAAAGGACACCGCAAGATTGAACCCAAAGCGAAGCACTTCTCCCATTGCAAGAAAGATCAATCTAGTAGGTCAAACCAAACTGATAATTCGAAGAGACTTGCAAAGATAACCAATCACACATAAAAGAATTCAGAGGAGATTCAACTATTTCTCATAGGTAAACTTGATCATAAACCCACAATTCATCGGATCTCGACAAACACACCGCAAAAAGAGTTACATCGAATATATCTCCAAGAAGATCGAGGAGAACTTTGTATTGAGATTCAAAGAGAGAGAAGAAGCCATCTAGCTAATAATTATGGACCCGACGGTCTGTGGTAAACTACTCACAACTCATGGGAGACGCCTTGGAGATGATGTAGAGGCCCTCCATCGTCGATTCCCCCTTCGGTGGAGCACCGGCAAAGGCTCCAAGATGGGATCTCGCGGATACAGAAGGTTGCGGCGGTGGAATTAGGTTTCCGTGGTGCTCCTGAATGTTTTCGGGGTACGTGGATATATATAGGAGGAAGAAGTAGGTCGATTGACGCTCGAGGGGGCCACGAGGGTGGGGGCGCGCCGGGCACCCTCGTGGCCGCCTTGTTTGTTTCTTGACATCCACTCCAAGTCTCCTGGTTTACATTTGTTCCAAAATTATCGCTCCCGAAGGTTTCATCCCGTTTGGACTCTGTTTGATATTCCTTTTCTTCGAAAGACTGAAATAGGCAAAAAAAACAACAATTTGGGCTGGGCCTCCGGTTAGTAGGTTAGTCCCAAAAATGATATAAAAGTGTAAAGTAAAGTCCATAAACATCCAAAACGGGTAATATAATAACATGGGAAATTAAAAAATTATATATACATTGGAGACGTATCAAGCATCCCCAAGCTTAATTCATGCTCTTCCTCGAGTAGGTAAATGATAAAAACAGAATTTTTGATGTGGAATGCTACCTAGCATAATCCTTAATGTAATTTTCTTTATTGTGGCATGAATGTTCAGATCCAATGATTCAAAATAAAAGTTCATATTGAGATAAAAACAATAATACTTCAAGCATACTAACAAAGCAATCATGTATTCTCAAAATAACATGGCTAAAGAAAGCTATCCCTACAAAATCATATAGTCTGGCTATGCTCTATCTTCATCACACAAAGTATTTAATCATTGACAACCCTTATGACAAGCCAAGCAATTGTTTCATACTTTAGTATTCTCAAACTTTTTCAACTTTCACGCAATACATGAGCGTGAGCCATGGACATAGCACTATATGTGGAATAGAATGGTGGTTGTGGATAAGATAAAAAAAGAGAAGATAGTCTCACATCAACTAGGCATATCAACGGGCTATGGAGATGCCCATTAATAGATATCAATGTGAGTGAGTAGGGATTGCCATGCAACAGATGCACTTGAGCTATAAATGTATGAAATCTCAAAAAAAGAATCTAAGTGGGTGTGCATCCAACTTGCTTGCTCACGAAGACCTAGGGAATTTTGAGGAAGCCCATCATTGGAATATACAAGCCAAGTTCTATAATGAAAAATTCCCACTAGTATATGAAAGTGACAACATAGGAGACTCTCTATCATGAAGATCATGGTGCTACTTTGAAGCACAAGTGTGGTAAAAAGGATAGTAGCATTGTCCCTTCTCTCTTTTTCTCTCAATTTTTTTATTTGGCCTTTCTCTTTTTTTATAAAGTCCGAAGTCACATCCCAACTTGTGGGGGAATCATAGTCTCCATCATCCTTTCCTCACTTGGGACAATGCTCTAATAATGAAGATCATCACACTTTTATTTACTTACAACTCAAGATTACAACTCGATATTTAGAACAAAATATGACTCTATATGAATGCCTCCGGCGGTGTACCGGGATATGCAATGAATCAAGAGTGACATGTATGGAAGAATTATGAAGGTGGCTTTGCCACAATACGATGTCAACTACATGATCATGCAAAGAGCAATATGACAATGATGATGCATGTTATAATAAACAGAACGATGGAAAGTAGCATGGCAATATATCTCGGAATGGCTATGGAAATGCCATAACAGGTAGGTATGGTGGCTGTTTTGAGGAAAGTATATGGTGGGTGTATGGTACCGGCGAAAGTTGCGCGGCACAAGAGAGGCTAGCAATGGTGGAAATGTGAGAGTGCGTATAATCCATGGACTCAACATTAGTCATAAAGAACTCATATACTTATTGTAAAAATCTACAAGCCATTGAAAACAAAGTACTACGGGCATGCTCCTAGGGAGATAGATTGGTAGGAAAAGACCATCGCTCGTCCCCGACCGCTACTCATAAGGAAGACAAACAATAAATAAATTATGCTCCAACTTCATCACAAAGCGGTTCACCATACGTGCATGCTACAGGAATCACAAACTTCAACACAAGTATTCTTTCAATTCATAATTACCCCACTAGCACGACTCTAATATCACCATCCTCATATCTCAAAACAATTATCAAGCATCAAATTGATCATAGCATCCAATTCACTTTCTATGATAGTTTTTATTATACCCAACTTGGATGCCCATCATTCTAGGACTAATTTTATAACCATAGAAAATACCATGCTGTTCAAAAAGACTCTCAAAATAATATAAGTGAAGCATGAGAGATCAACAATTTCTACAAAATTAAACCACCGCCGTGCTCTAAAAGATATAAGTGAAGCACTGGAGCAAAAATTATCTAGCTCAAAAGATATAAGTGAAGCACATAGAGTATTCTAATAAATTCCAATCAAGTGGGTCTCTCTCAAAATGTGTGTACAGCAAGGATGATTGTGGTAAACTAAAAAGCAAAGACTCTTATCATACAAGACGCTCCAAGCAAAACACATATCATGGGGCGAATAAAAATATAGCTCCAAGTAAAGTTACCGATAGACGAAGACGAAAGAGGGGATGCCTTCCGGGGAATCCCCAAGCTTAGGCTTTTCATTATCCTTGAATATCTTGGGGTTCCATGGGCATCCCCAAGCTTAGGCTCTTTCACTCCATATTCCATAGTCTATCAAATCTTTCCCCAAAACTTGAAAATTTCACAACACAAAACTCAACAGGAAATCTCATAAGCCCCGTTAGTGCAAGAAAGAAAAAACCACCACATCAGGTACTGTAATGAACTTATTCTTTACTTATATTGGTGTTAAAACTACTGTATTCCAACTTCTCTATGGTTCATACCCCCCGATACTAGCCATAGATGCATCAAAATAAGCAAACAACACACGAAAAACAGAATCTGTCAAAAACAGAACAGTCTGTAGCAATCTGTAACTTTCGAATACTTATGGAACTCTAAAAATCCTACCAAAATAGGTAGTCCTGGGAAATTTGTCTATTGATCTACAGCAAAAAGAATCAACGCAAAAGAACGTGTGTGTGATTTACTAAAATTATTTGCGTGCGTGCAAAAGTTTCTGTTTTTCAGCAGAATCAAATTGACTAACACCCTAGGTTATCCTATAGGTTCTACTTGGCACAAACACTAATTAAAACATGAAAACACATCTAAAGAGAAGCTAGATGAAATATTTATTACTAAACAGATGCAAAAAGAAAAAAATTAAAAAAAATTGGGTTGCCTCCCAACGAGCGCTATCGTTTAACGCCCCTAGCTAGGCATAAAAGCGAGAATAGATCTAAGTATTGCCATCTTTGGCACTCAATTATTCAAGAGAACACTTATAATCCTTAGGACTTTCTTTATTTTTAGTAATGATTACACTCCTCGGCAAGAAATCAAGAAGTTCGTTTGTAGCAAAATGTTCGTTAATGATAGCAAGAAAATTGGGATGAACACTTATTGATTTGAGAGCGGCACTTTCCTTACTAGAAGATTCACCCTTATTTTTAGGAACATAAAGAACTTTGGCAATTCTGGTAGGAGGAGTTGGGGTATTTTTCATAGATGAAAAGGCAGACCCTAAGTTGGTGATAATGTCCTCCACTTTACCAATTCTTGTAGAATCTAGATCTATTCTTTCATTAACTATAGGTTCTTTTTCTTTAAAAAAATTCAAAGTAACTCCAACCCTAGATCCATATTGGGTAATTTGGTTGTGGAACTTTTTATCCAAATTTTCAATTAACTCAAGAGTGGCAACTTTATTTTTAATAATTTCAAGCCTTTGCATCACATGTTCCAAAGTTAAAACAGTTTCATTAACCAAAAGAGGGGGTGGTGCAAACAAATCTAACATAGCATTATAAGCATCAAAAGTATGGCTACCCAAGAAATTCCCTCCGGTAATGGTATCAAGGATATATCTATTCCAAGGAGTAATGCCCACATAAAAATTGCAAAGAAGAATGGAACTAGATTGCTTCCTAGTAGATCTATTTTGCGCATTGCAAATTCTATGCCAAACATCTTTTAAATTTTCTCCCTCCCTTTGTTTAAAAGTGAGAACTTCATGATCGGGAGTATTAACGATAATAGGAGGACTAGCGATAACAACGAAGATAAACTGACACATGAGCACACAAGAGGGCAAGTGAAAAAGAGAGGCGAACGGGAAAGAGAGGGCCAATAAAACGGCAAGGGTGAAGTGGGGGAGAGGAAGCAAATGGCAAATAATGTAATGCAAGGGAAATGAGTTTGTGATGGGTATTTGTTATGTCTTGACTTGAGCGAAGACCTCCCCGGCAACGGCGCGAGAAATCCTTCTTGCTACCTCTTGAACATGCATTGGTTTTTCCCTTGAAGAGGAAAGGGTGATGCAGAAAATTAGCGTAAGTATTTCCCTCAGTTTTTGAGAACCAAGGTATCAATCCAGTAGGAGGCTCCTCAAAAGTCCCACGCACCTACACAAACAAACAAGAACCTCGCAACCAACGCGATAAAGGGTTTGTCAATCCCTTCACAGTAACTTGCGAAAGTGAGATCTGATAGAGATAATAAGATAAGATAAATATTTTTGGTATTTTTATGATATTGATTGGAAAATAAAAGATGCAAATAAAAGTAGATGGAAAACTATATGATAAAAGATAGACCCGGGGGCCATAGTTTCACTAGTGGCTTCTCTCAAGATAGTATAAGTATTACGGTGGGTGAACAAATTACTGTCGGGCAATTGATAGAAAAGTGCATAGTTATGAGAATATCTAGGCATGATCATGTATATAGGCATCACGTCCGTGACAAGTAGACCGACTCCTGCCTGCATCTACTACTATTACTCCACACATCCACCGACTCCTGCCTGCATCTAGAGTATTAAGTTCAAGAAGAATAGAGTAACGCATTAAGAAAGATGACATGATGTAGAGGGATAAACTCAAGCAATATGATATAAACCCCATCTTTTTATCCTCGATGGCAACAATACAATATATGCCTTGCTGCCCCTGCTGTCATTGGGAAAGGACACCGCAAGATTGAACCCAAAGCTAAGCACTTCTCCCATTGCAAGAAAGATCAATCTAGTAGGCCAAACCAAACTGATAATTTGAAGAGACTTGCAAAGATAACCAATCACACATACAAGAATTCAAAGGAGATTCAATTATTTCTCATAGATAAACTTGATCATAAACCCACAATTCATCGGATCTCGACAAACACACCGCAAAAAGAGTTACATCAAATATATCTCCAAGAAGATCGAGGAGAACTTTGTATTGAGATTCAAAGAGAGAGAAGAAGCCATCTAGCTAATAATTATGGACCCGAAGGTCTGTGGTAAACTACTCACAACTCATGGGAGAGGCATTGGAGATGATGTAGAGGCCCTCCAGGGTTGATTCCTTCTCCAGCGGAGCGCCGGCAAAGGCTCCAAGATGGGATCTAGCGGATACAAAAGGTTGCGGCGGTGGAATTAGGTTTTCGTGGTGCTCCTGGATGTTTTCGCGGTACGTGGATATATATAGGAGGAAGAAGTAGGTCGATTGACGCTCGAGGGGCCCACGAGGGTGGGGGGCACTGGGCACCCTCGTGGCCGCCTCGTTTGTTTCTTGACGTCCACTCCAAGTCTCTTGGTTTGCATTTGTACCAAAAAGATCGCCCCCGAAGGTTTCATCCCATTTGGACTCCATTTGATATTCCTTTTCTTCGAAACACTAAAATAGGCAAAAAAACAGCAATTCGGTCTGGGCATCCGGTTAGTAGGTTAGTCCCAAAAATGATATAAAAGTGTAAAGTAAGCCCATAAACATCCAAAACGGGTAATATAATAGCATGGAACAATCAAAAATTATAGATACATTGGAGACGTATTAGTGGGAAATGTACTAGCGTTGACCCATAATCTTGCTGCGATTCCGATTACCAGGAACACCCCAATCGAGATTGAGGCCAAGAACACTATTGAGATGTTAAAGATCGCGGTTACTCAGTAGGCTAACTACTCTCGTAGCCAGCACAGGCTTCATTCTACCCCGCATCAGAGTCGCGGCAGGAGTCGACATGCCGAATCTCTAGTAGTGCATGCCGACAGTGCGAGTAGAACCTTCAACCCCGGCCATCAGGTTCAGATGCACATGCAATTGTGGACGCCGCTCGTGCCTTGTGGGAAGCAGAAGTTGCAAACACAGGGGAGGCTTAGTCCCCACCCACTACAGCCCAGCCGGCTTCACACGGTACAAGACTGAGCATGAGGACTCTCAGAATACCATGTTTAGTACATGCCTTACGCAATGAGCGCATGCCCACTTACTTCAAAGGTCCTCGTTAGGTTCCCAATTACATGACTGACCTCGAGCCGGCTATGTGTATTAAAAGCTACGCGATAGCTATGGATATGTTGGATTTCAGTAATGCAGTCTGCATCCAATATGTGACTACGATGCTGGAAGGGCCAGCTCGCACGTGGTTGAATAATTTGCCCCCAACTCAATCAACACTTGGGAATAATTCAAAGATCGCTTCATCAAGAACTTCCAAGGCACTTGCAAATGACTCACAACGATTGTTGATCTTGAGTAGTGCGTTCAGTGCAATGACGAGTCAGCTCATCACTGGTCACGTCGTATTGCGAAAATTATCCATTCTTCTGATAGAGTCACCGCTGCCCAAGCCATCCTTGTCCTGGAGCAAAATTGTCACTCCCTGTCCTTGGTGCAGAAACTTGGGCGCCTCAAATGGAAGGTTAAAGACATGGGGGATCTCATGGATGTCCTTACCAAATATCCTGAGTCAGACAACACCAAGGATGCCAGTTCAGATGATGAAAAAACTGACAAGGGCATGAAAAATGATGGCGGCAAGGGACGCCAGCAGAAAAATCAGGGACACAATGGCAATAATGGTAATGAGGGCAACGGTGGGAAGCGTAAGAATCCCGAGGGAGGATCAGATTTCGTCGCTAACACTAATACTGGCTTTAAGGGCCAGAGATGGGACAACAATTCTGGGATATCCTATAATGGGAACCAACCTCGTAATTACGAGGAAGCCCTCAAAGTCCCATGCCCCAAGCACAGTTTTCTAGACAAGTCGGCAAACCACTGTAGGAAAACGGCTTCATCATGTAGGAATTCCGCAATCAGGCTTATCAGAATCACCACTGTGGAGGCACTGGACATCCAGGATAGCCTGGAGCCGGCAGATCTGGGGTCGGCTTTCCCAGAGCCGGCTCATCAGGCGGCTTCCCAGTTCTAGCTTCCAGGTGTTAGGAAGCCAAGGTGCCGACTCTCAGGTATCTTGCAATAATGGAGGTGGAAATCAGCGTTCTGGACAAGGAAATCAACAACATGGCAATCAATCTGGGTTTCAGAGCAATCCTAAATAGTTGAACAACGGACAATATCACATGTTCACGACCAGTACTTCCAAGCATGAACACAAGCTCCACAACTGAGTCGTCAACATGATTGATCCGGCTGTCCCCAAGTACCTGAATTGGTTAGAGCAGCTGGTTACCTGGAGCAGAGAGGATCATCCTCCCCGGGCTGAGAATCCGAGTTGTCTCTATTTGGTAGTGGCGCCATAAGTTGGTGGGTACAAACTCACAAAAGTACTGATGGATGGTGGCGGCAACATCAACAGTATTACGATACCTTCAAGTAGATGAATTTGTCTGAGAAAGAACTCCAGTATTCTTCCACGGTATTTCCCGGGATATTTCCTTGAAAGTCTACCTATCCTATTGGCAAGATTAAGCCAGAAGTTGCATCTGGCACTGAATTCAGTTATAGGTCAGAATTCTTAATGTTTGAGGTGGTCAAGATCAAAAGCCCATAGTATGCCCTTTTTTGACGACTGGCTTATGTTGGTTTCATGGTGTGACCCTGCTATGTCTACTTGAAACTCAAGATACCTGGTCCAGAGGGTACCATCATAGTTGATGGTGACATGAAAATTGCTCTAAAATGTGAGGAAGCAGATGCAGCCTATGCCGAGTTGGCCTGTGCAGCTGAGGAGTTGAAATTCTATACAACCAATGTCGACCCGGCCAATATGACTTCCCTGAAGAATCCCACTACTGAGTATGATCCTCCATTCAAGTTCAAGTCGGCTGAGTACACAAGGCAGGTTGACTTCACCCCTGGTGATTCATCCCAAAAGTTTACTATTAGGCTGGCATTGACCCAAAATAAGGAAGTGCACTCATTGAGATCATCCATGAGAATCGAGACATTTTTGCATGGAAACCTTCTGACATGCCTGGTGTACTGAGAGAACTCGCTGAGCACCACCCCAATGTGGATCCTAAGATGAAACCTGTCAGACAATACCTCCGTCATTTTAACGAGGAGAGACACAAGGCTATTGGCGAAGAAGTGGCTCAGCTCCTCGCAACAGGGTTCATTGTTGAAGTTTCTCACCCTAAGTGATTGGCAAACCTGATGCTCATTCTGAAGAAAAATGGTACTTGGGGTATGCGTGTTGATTACCATAGATCTCAACAAGGCTTGTCCCAAAGATCCGTTTGCTCTTCCTTGCATTGATCAGATCATTGACTCGACTACCGGCTGTGAGTGTTTATGTTTCCTGGATGCTTATTCTGGATATCACCAAATCAAGATGGTGATCAGGAGAAAATAATGTTTATCATACCCTTTTGGGCTTTCGGCTATGTCTCTGTGCCCTTTGGATTGAAAAGTGTTGGAGCTACTTATCAGCACTGTGTACAAAATTGCTTTCACAAGTAGATTGGGTGCAATGTTCATGCATATGTCGATGATATTGTTGTCAAATCCTAAAAGAAAGAAACTCTGATAGCTGACCTCAAACAGATGTTCGACAATCTTCGAGTCTACAAGATGAAGCTCAACCCGGCAAAATGTGTCTTTGGTGTTCCTGGAGGAGCACTGCTGGGTTTCCTTGCTTCAGAACGAGGCATCGAGGCTAACCTAGACAAAATCAAGGCTGTCACGACGCTCGCCAAGAAGGCCAACATCAACAATGTCTAGACGATTGTTTATAAGCCGGCTCTGGGAGAAGGCCATTCCCCTGTACCAGTTGCTGAAAAAGATAGACGATTTTGTCTAGAATGACGCTGTAGATAAGGCCTTTGAGTCTCTCAAGCAATAGTTGTCTACAACACCGATCTTTTTGCTCCTTTAGACAAAGAGCCTATGCTCATGTATATCGCCGCCAATAATAAAGTGGTGAGTGTAGCAGTTGTCGTGGAACGCATGGAGGAAGGAAAAGAATACCTAGTCCAGAGGCTAGTTTACTATGTCAGGGAAGTCCTGACCGAATCAAAACAATGGAACTCACATCGACAGAAGTTGGTGTTTGGTGTTTTCATGGCGAGTCGCAAATTGAAACATTATTTCTAGGAATATCCTATTACTGTGGTCAGCTCAACCCCTTTGGGTGATATCATTCAAAACAGAGAGGCCACCGACCAGGTTGCCAAGTGAGCAATGGAGCTTGGTCAACATCATCTGAAGTATGTGCCTCAAACAACTATCAGATCTCAAGCACTGGTGGATTTCATCAATGACTGGACATAATTCAAAGTCCCCGAGGAGAAGCCAAACAATACATACTGGAGGATACATTTTGATGGTTCCAGGCAATTGGAAGGCTTCGGGGCTGGAGTAATTATATCTTCCCCACGAGGTGATAAAATTTGTTACGTTTTGAGGCTCATGTTTCCCTATACTAATACATATTGGACAATACATTTTGATGGTTGCAGGCAATTGGAAGTCTAGGGGGTTGGAGTAATCATATCTTCCCCACGAGGTGAAAATTTTGTTATGTTTTGAGGCTCATGTTTCCCTGTACTAGCAATGCATATGAGTATGAAGATCTCCATGGGCTTCACATGGCTAAGTAGATGAACCTTAGCCAGGTTAGGTGTTTGAGTGACTCATACATGGTCGCTCAGCAAGTCTTCAGAACATGGGATTCCAAAGACCCCCTTTTGGAGGCTTATAGATATGCGGTGACTGTCATCGCAGGGCACTTTAAGGGTTATCGGGTTGTTCACATTGATCTCCGGCTCAATGAGGCTGCTGACGCGTTATCACGTTTGGGTTCTCAATGCAAGCCGGTGCCCCAAATGTTTTCCTTGATGTTCTCCATAGTCCTTCGGTTAACTTAACTTCAGACGAAGATATTGCTATTCCTGACCCAAAAGCATAGTTGGTTGTTGATCTTCATTCTATACCAAATTGAACAGTCTCTTATCTGGCTTATCTCACTCGTGGCGTGCTCCCTGAAGATGAAATCATTGCCCGACAGATTGTCAGGCAGTCCAAATCCATGACTATTGTTAATGGTGAGCTACACAAGAGGAGTATCACATGCATTTTTTAGTGTTGCGTGTCTCCTAAGGAGGGTCGCTAAATTCTCAATGAGATTCATTCGACAACTATAGACATCATGCCGGCTCAAGATCCTTAGTGACTAAAGCTTTTTGGCATGGGTTCTACTAGCTCACAACTAATGCGGATACCGAGGATATCATGCCCAAGTGTGATGGTTGCCAGAAATTTGCACGTGAAGCTCATGTGCCAGCTCAAGATTTTGATAACTTGGTCATTTGTAGTCTGGGGGCTCGATATGGTTGGTTCGTTCAAGCCGTCTAAAGACAACAAGACACATCTCTTGGTTGCAGTTGATAAATTCACCAAGTGGGTTGAAGCAGAATCAATCAACAATTGTGATGTGGTGACGACAGTTAAATTCTTGAAGAAGTTGATTTTCCATTGTTATCCGCACAAAATCATCACAAACAATGGCACTAACTTGTCCAAGGGAGCCTTGAAATAGTTTTGCCAGACAGAACACATCAGGCTTGACGTGGCTTTAGTAGCGCATTCGCAGTCCAATAGTCAAGCAGAGTGTGCTAACCAGAAGATATTGTGCGGGATCAAACCAAGACTCATGGTTCTTCTTGAGCACACTCTGGGATGTAGGGTCAAGGAACTCCCCATAGTTCTTTGGAGCATACCACTACAAAAAAATACACTTCCGTGATGATAAGTGTTTGTCACAGTAGGTCACGTTTTCTGTCATGCATGTACATCCATGACGATTTTATGACAGAATCAAGATAGGCATACATGTGCTGTGTAGAAGTGTTCCGTGACATTATCAAAATTATCATCACAGAAGTGTCCACTTCCATGATGATAAATCACGCGTCATAGAAGTGCTTTCGTCAAGGGTGACCGACACGTGGCATCCACCATAACGGGTCACCGTTAAGCTATTGGGTTCTAGTTTGGATCCGATATCCCGTTAACAGCGCGAACCAACGGGGATTTTCCACGTGTAAACTTCTCATTGGCCGGCAGATCCACGTGTAGGCCCGGCGTTCGGACATTTGTCATCCAGCGAATTGACGGAACACGCCTATGATACGTCGACACGTGTCTCGTCCCAACAGTGGCCCATTCAGGTTCAAAGGCCGGGCCTGTCAAAATAAGCGGGCCAGCCCATTAGCGGCCTACTTGAGTCGGGCCCATTTACAAGCACGTCCCATACAAGTTACACACAATCGGCCCATCAAAGGCCCATTCTAGATTTGATATTTTTCAGCCCATTGTCAGTTTAAGCCCGTTAACGGCCCGCTATGTCTTTCGGCCCAATGGCGGCCGAGCTTCTTTCGGCCTGTTAGAAGCCTATCGTCAGTTCCAGCCCGTTAACGACCCGGAATGTCTTTCGGCCTTTTCTCGGCCCATTCTGCAGTTGGGCCAATTCTAGCCCTCTATGACTTTAGGCCTGTCCTCGGCGCATTTGTTAAATGGGCCAACTCTTAGCCCATTTTCTCTCTTGGTCTGTTAACGACCTGCAGAACAGTTGGGCCTTTGACTTTAGGTCCATTAGGGGCCCACGTTTCGCAGGGCATCATTACAGCCCAACGTGACTTTCGGCCTGTTAAAAGCCTAGTTTGCAAATTGGGCCTCCTCTGGCCCATAACACTTGCAACCTCTTACTGGCCCGTAGAATTAAAGGGCCGAGACAAAATTGACATGTATTTCGGCCTGCTAGAGGCCCACGGGCCATTTCCATTTATACGGCCCTATCGAGCTTTTGGCCTGGTAACGGCCTGCTAAGAGCCATTGTTATGGTGGGCCACATCATTTGGGATCCGCTTAATATTATTTTGACCAGCCCAATTAAGGCCCGCTTTGACTACACATGTTTGTTCGTTTGTATGGCATCCAGGAAATGTTTGGGTGTGTTGGCCCCTGTTTCAATGATATAGCATATTCAAGAATTATCCTACTCTATACTATCGCCTCTAAAAACATACACTATACAATAAAAAGACTGAGTCATAGAAAGGTAGAATAATCCTACACTACACAATAAAGAAATTACAGCCGAATATACCCACTGGGCATTATAGTTCGGCACCAGTGATAATAAAGCGTACACAAACAACAAATTACATACACTGGACAGATAAAGCTCATACATCTTTGACACGCATCAACAGAACTTACCATTTGAACTATAAACTCTTCAGAAAATAGGATTGGCCGGATTCAGGTAGCACAAATTTCAGTCTGCAAAATCTCCAATTCTTTCGTGGTTACCTTAGTGTCTTGTTTCATTTTTTGACTCCTGCATCTAATTCATGCATGTCCAGTCTCAACTTGTTGATTGTACATTGAGAATCATGTACACGTTGTCTTGCCACCTCTAGTTGATGCTCGAGAGCATCAGCACATTCCAATTCCAATCCATTATCATTCGGTAACGGGCATGCCGCACTGCTCGCAAATCTTTGTGTTGATGTCACGTCATCCTGAAATGTTTCTGTAAGTACACATGACTAGTGCAAAAATATAGTTACAAGAGTGAAGCAAGCAAGACAGACTATTTTGTACATGGCAAAACAAGACTAACAATAATGTTACACGTCATGAGGCATAAGAAGGTGATATTTTAAAAATTATAAAATGGTAGTCTGTGCAGCTTGCATACAGAAATCTCTCTTAGCTCACCAGAGGAGCATGATGTTGGGGCCAAATCCAAAACACAGACAAGTTACAAATTTAGACAACACATTGCGTATAAGTAAGCAATCAGTTGGCCATTCTGTAGCTCAATTAAAGTCTTAGGGCGCATAATGAACAGCAGAGGGATTCATACAAACCTACTACAACAAGCAAAACTATGCAATCATTAGCCTAGTATAAACTAGATTGTGAGCCTCATGCAGTAATAGTTGATTAATAGACTTCAAAGCTTCAGGCACACTTTGCCAGAGTAATTAAATGGTAAGGCCTTTAATTATTTCAACAAATAGTTATACAAGTACCCAACATCAGGCATCATTGTTTGAGCATCTCATTAACTGAGGACAAATAAAGCAATTGAAAAGAGAAAATTAACTATGCCTGAAACAAACAAGGAATTGAACTGTTGACTTGGATACAGTGACTTACCTTAACTGGTTGAACAGGCCCAGCACTGATCCTACTTCTCTTGCAAGGCTCCTTCCTAACATCTTCTACTTGGAAATCCTCAATCTTATCTGCATTGCACCCCCTCTGTAAGGTGACACAAACTAGTTACTCGTCTCCTTGGAAGATAAATATGCATACTTTCTAGTCTGTGAACAACACAAAAGGATGAGATTATAACAAAACAACACCACATAATGAAACATGCCACATCTCTTGCACTTGCACACAATGAAATAAGCATTTACTATGTGTGCACTATGTAAAAACTAGGCATACCTTCAAACTAGATCTCCAGGTACTCTTGGAGAGCCTACTTTAGTGTACAGCCAAACCTTTATGTCACCTATGAGTTAGACAAGCACCTACTACAACAGCCCTTAGTGTTTAAATTGTTGACAAGCTCTGTTAGAGTGTTTGGTCACGAACAACAAGTAATCAAAGCAAACAGCCCTAGTATGGCTGGCTGATGCAAACAAGCAATTGAATAGATGTGTGAGAAAATCTTACATCTCAAGAAAAGAAGCAAAGAAGGAGGCTTAAAGACCATCACTTGACTGACCAGATTTAAGGGGCATTTAAACATCATGCGCAATGTATGAACTAACATAAACATTGCATATTCCAGATTCTACAATGGAATGCACATGTATTAGGTTATGCCATGTATGATGATGCCTAATTGTACACTATAGCAGGCAAGATTGATTCATCATTGCATGCACAATTAAATTGCAGGTTAAGGGCCAGTTCTATTCCGCCTTTTCAGAGCTTATTGTCAAAATAAGACATAAAAGATGCAAAGAAGTCATTTTTAAGTTATGGGCATGGGCTTCACTTACTTCGCTTTGGAGGGGGGGTGTTTCGGGTAGCAGCTTACTAAAAATTAAAGGGAAGGGGAGTAGTGAAATGACTCTATTGTCTGCCTATATTACACTCAAAATGCAACTGCTCACGCCCGCGTCACACCTGACCCTCAAGTAAAAACAAACACGCAAGCGTTCATTGCCCTGCCCGCTTGCATCTCCTCTCCCCTTTCCCTCTACCTCGATCCCCTGCCTGCAGCGCTAGGGTTCCTCCAGCAAGCCGTCGCCACTAGTCCCATCTGGCCTGGTCCTTGACGTTGCTCTGTCTAGCTAGGCTACATGGCCGGTGGGTAGGGCCAAATCTCCCCGGCTGCTCCTCCCTCTGACGTCGCCCCTCATTCTCATGGTCTCCAGCAGCTGCTCCACTGTGGTCCGTCCAACGCACTACTCCGGCGGGCGCCGCACAACTACGGTTGATGCCACACTACGGTAGATAGCACCTTATTACCCCTCCCCTCCTCCCAGGCCATGGCCTTGAGGTGTTGTTGAAGGATGAGCTCATCGAACAAGGTGAGGATCTCCTCTGATTTTTTTGCCAGATTTTCATTCTGATCCACTATACGATTCATTGCTATGAGCTGCTTCTGCTGCTGCTATATCATGCATTGCTATGAGCTGCTCCTGCTGCTGCTATATGATGAATTGCTATGAGCTGCTACTGCTATACGATGAATTGCTATGAGCTGCTGCTGCTATATGATGAGTTGCTATAAGCTTCTCCTGCTGCTGCTATATGATGAATTGCTATGAGTTGCTCCTGTCGTGGCTATATGATGAATTGCTATGAGCTGCTCCTGTTGCTGCTATATGATGAATTGCTATGAGCTGCTGCTGTATATGATGAATTGCACACTGCTGCTGCTGCTGTATGATGAGTTGCTATGAGCTGTTGCTGCTGCTATATGATGCTTTCAGGTGGTGGTGCTATATGATAATAACCAGCCACTTGGAGCATCAAATTTCAATAAATAGTTGTTCGTCATTTAAATGTGGGTCATGCGTTCTTCGTTTAAATTAGGAAATGGGATCTCTATGCAAGACATTGACAAAAGTAGATTGTGCCAAGTAGATGGTATCTTGTATTTGCATTTTGAACAAATAGTGATGGTCGGATTTCCTATCATATTAATTACTGCACTCGGTTCAATTTGTGATTTTTGCAAGTCAAATTAATTTTCATATGGGTAGCAAAATGACAAAATATAATGCAATCTAGACTTTTCACTGATCATACCAAAGATAAGCTGAAAAGGAAGGCAATGAAAAGAACTGGCTGGCTTATTACCTGGAGCTTATATTCGCAGGTGCTTATTTTCTTAGGGTAACCTGTAATAACTGTCCCTAAGAAACTTGGCCAATAGAACTGACATACAAATAACATGTCAAGATGATTGCAATGGAGGAGTGATCTACCATAGCACACTGTATAGGCTCACCGCCGCCTCTCCTTTTTTTGCGATGTTCCATGATATTGCCACATACATCTTGTACTTTATCATTGTGTAACCCTATCTGCAAGTTGACATGGCTAATTTCAGACATCTCTACATGATAATACATTGCATATCCCTTGCACATATTTAAACGACCAATTAACAATTGTGTGCATAGCATAAACTAGCCATGACTCTGTGTACTGGACTAGCAGGCACTCTAAGTGGGCCTATGTAGTGCACTCGAATTCCTACATGCCACCTATGATTCTGTGTAATATACTACCTCTGTTCCTAAATATATGTCTTTGTAGAGATTCCAGTATGGACCACATACATATGTATATAGATGCATTTTCGAGTGTAGAGTCACTCATTTTGCTCCGTATGTAGCCTATAGTGGAACCTCTAGAGAGACTTATATTTAGGAACGGAGGTATGAGGTAGTATCATGTATGACATCTACATATCTAATTTAGCAGCCAGTAGTAGAAATCATTGTCTGCACAAAGGGATTACTGGTCGAAAATCCTAGCAAAGCACGCGCGCAGGCACACAACAATGCAAGAGAGAGAGAGACGCACTTACAAGATCATAGCAATGCCTCAGTCCAGGATCTTGGTTGGCCAAGCTGTTAGATCCAGAAGAAACATTGTCCTTGTAGTTTTTGCCAACTGCATAACAGGTAACACCGACCTGTTAGTATATTTGAAGTACATCGGGCAGGTGATGCTAGACGGGCTTAAAGGTGACAAGTACCTAGGTCATGGCGGGTGCTTGGCATCTTGCCAGACGGTGGGAATCAGGTTAGAAACGTCAAGAGTGATGATGTTGCGCTAGCTGTCGGGGTCCGATAAGGAGATCTAGAACCTTTGAGTAGGGTGTTTGTGGAGCCGCTCTGGTAGGGTGGACTACGGTGTGGGGGAAGAGGATCTGTGGCCGTGGACGAGGGCGTCGGTGAAGCTACTCCGGTGGTTGGGTTAAGGATGGTGTCGATGATGCGGATCTGCGACCATGGACGGGGCGTCACAAGTTGCTCCGGTAGGTTGGATGAGGGTGTGACGAAGCGGATCTGAGGCTGTGGACTTGTGAGTTGGCAAAGCGGCCCTGGTAGGGTTGAGAATGGTATAGGAGAAGCTACTCCGGTAGGGTTGATGATAGTGTCGGCGAAGCGGCTCCGGTAGGGTTGAGGAAGGTGTCGGTAAAGAGGATGAGAGTCTATCGACGGGGGCGTCGGTGGGGCGACATCGGGGGGGTGGACGAAGCGTCTCTGGTGGGGAGTACGAATGAGCCACTGCAGATGCACTGTGGTTGACGAGAGTACCGGCAAAGCAGATCAGACGCCATGGACAAGGCCGACACTGAATGGGTTGTGGTACAGTGGTGGATGAGCAGTCTACTTGTTTCTAGGAGAGGTGGGAGGGGTAGATGTGGCCGCAGAAGCAGATCCGACGAGGTGGACGCCACTGGCAGTGAATGGGCTATGGTGCGCCAGCGGATGAGTAGTCTAGGGTTTCAAGAGGGGAGGGGTAGAAAGTCCGATGAAGTACGGACGTCGTGATGCAAGATGCTCTCTTGCTGTGGAGTTAGTCGTTTTTGCGGAAGGGGGAGAGGAAATGGGGGTGCCGTGTGGTGGGGGGAACCGGAAGTTACCAAAGCAGCCCCGACCTATTATGTAGATGAGGGCGGTATTGTAACTGTTGTTCTCTGTTCACCAAGGACAAAAGGGGAATTTCGCATGCTTAAGACTAGATGGCAGAAATTTTAGAAGGAGGCGGGAGATTTTGCCACCCGCGGGATTATTCGTATCTAGTTTCAACTAATTTTGGACCGTGCTAGCGGGAAGGTCATGCGAGACTGTGTACACGGGGCACGCGTCAGCAGTTAATAACTGGTGTGAAGTCCACCCGAGAAAAAAGACATAAACTCAGGATGATGCGCGGATAACTTGGACGTTCACACCGGCGCCGCCAATCGTACGGGTGTAGAGGCGCGTTCACAAAAAAGGAATCAAACACTCAACCTATGTATTTCTCGTGTAAATAGATAATTTAGTGCCATTGCTTATTTACTTTAAACATAATGCATTGGCGTGTTAGTGTAGAGGCGCACAAAAAGAAATGGATATTGTAGTCCCACAAAAGAAATGGATATTGTAGTCCGCTACTTAAAAGTGTTACCTCATATGATTACATAGCCTCCATTTCATAAATTGTGTACCCGTTGATTTCATATATGAATATTACATATACTACTTCATAATAGAACCCTAAATCATCCAAGACTAATGAATTTTAATGCAAGACTAACAATGGTGCATGTACATGATAGCTACATTGGTTGTTTAAAGAAACATCACTATAACTTTGGCATGCACAATTGAAAAGGTTTATTTAGATAGAAAAAATGTGATATGTGAGTGTCCAATCTTTATAGCATCAAATTGATATTGTACCTTTGGCCATGATACGAAGTAGATATTGATTTATGTTCAAGCAATGCACATCCATGATCGCTAGATAGTGATATGTGAATGAAGTGTGCAATCTCTCTCACACGCATACATATCTTATTTCCTCGTGGGCATCAGAATCACACACTCGCACTTCATGTATTTCTCTCCCTCCGTCAAGGTTAGAATTCGTCTTTCTACCCCGTCCTACAAGTATCTCACACAGAAACACACCGCTCTCTCTAACACGCCCACCCCTTTAATTCCGCCCACCCACAGCCACTAATGTCTCAAAGTATTATTATGTCTCTCACACATATGCCTAAGGTTAACTCAAGTTCCGGAACCATACGAATACATACAATGGGATTCCAGGAGAGCACCTTTTTTTGAGATTTTGCTCTCTCCCTCTCTCTCTCTCTCTCACACACACATACACACACGCGCGTGCGCGCCTAGACATTGTTTCTCGCTACATTTTTTCCGGCACTTGCATGCACACCGTTTGTTTATCTTTGTGATGCTTTAAGTATGCCTCGCACACATGCTATCTACCTATCCCTTAATATAGATATATGTCACACAAACTCCTTCTTCCTACTAGCAAGATGCCCATGCGTTGCACGGAACATCAAGATGCATTTGTATGAGTAGTTTATCTTGCGGGAGAAAAGGATGAACGAGGGAATGCCTTATTTGCAAATGTGGAGAGGGGTGTGGGTATATTTTTGCAATATTACCATAGTTTCCTTCTTATTTGTCTGATATAAATCGGATGGCCTATATTGCAGGATTGCAGGCACGCCATCATCACCAACTCTGTTTTTATAAGAGTAGAGATATGTAAGTGTCACTGCCCCCCCCCCACACACACACTTCCCAATGCCGAAGGAGTTGGGTGACACCTCAATCTTGATACTAATCTATCGACTGGCTTCTCTTTCAAACACACACACACACTACCCGGCACCGAAGGAGTAGGGTGGCACCTCAATCTTGATAGTAATCTATCTACTCCTCTTTCAAACACACACACATACACACACACTCACTAGTTGTGCCTCTGTGCCTACCGCGCACACTCTCGATACATCTTTCTCTCTCTCCCTCCCCTCCCCACCCCACCCCAACAATGATAGCAGAAGGGTGACAACTCGATCTTAATCTGTCAATTGGTTTCTCTCTCAAACATTGTGTCTCTATGCCTCGCTCAGACACACTTGATACATCTTTTTCTCCGTGGCCCCCTCGATATGTAGACTTCTCGCGCGCACACAGCTGTAGTGACGATGATCCTGAACCCAGTGTGCCTTGTTTTTACCGGCCTCATGTGACAGTTTTCACCCTATTTTCCGTTAATTAACAAGGCAACCTTTTCTTTGTTACTACTAGTGAATCTAAAATCATCCGGGGCACACATAAAATATATCACTTCAACCCAATTACCGCAGTAACTATTTTAAAAGAAACTAGCTAGATGCCCGTGTGTTGCACAGAACATCAAGATGCATTTGTATGAGTAGTTTATCTTGTGAGAGAAAAGGATGAATGAGGGAAGGCCCTATTTGCAAACGTGGAGAAGGGTGTGGGTATCTTTTTGCAAAATTGCCATAGTTTCCTTCCTATCAATTAGATATAAATCTGATGACCTATATTGCAGGATGGCACGCAAACCATCATCGCCAACTCTGTTTTCTACTCCCTTCGTTCCTAAGTATTTGTCTTTTTAGTGATTTCAACAGGTGACTACATACGAAGCAAAATGAGTGAATCTACACTCTAAAATATGTCTACATACACATCCGTATGTGGTAGTCCATTTGAAATCTGAAAAAGACAAATATTTAGGAACAGAGGGAGTATAAGAGTAGACATGGAGATATATCTCCAGCATGGTACACAAGAAAAATGTGATGGACTGGTTAGCGTCGGATGCTCGCAACACGATGACCTGAATTGAATTCTGTCTTTAACTTTAGATGTTTATATTATATATTACTTATTGAATATATACTTCTTTCGCTATTGTACTAATAGTGGAACCCACAAAGTACTTAGAATACAAGATTAAGGATGGACTTGTTTCTTTTTAACTTTCTGTACGAAGTTGTAGCCACCCTGCAAGTCACGTGTACACTGTACATGCAATTAACTTTTTATAAAGGGAGAATCATACACGCAATTAACTCAAATGGATTGGATGTGACTATTATTTCCAACATAAGAGCATCTCCAACGACAGCTGCTACCTCTTGAGCATGCGTTGGTTTTCCCTTGAAGAGGAAAGGGTGATGCAGCAAAGTAGCTGTGATAGCCTGGATTATTAGGGATGATAGACTACTCATATCAATAAGGAATTCCTTCTTTTCCAGGAGCCCATTCAGACAGAACTCCGAAGTTAAGCGTGCTCAGCTTGTAGTAGTTTCAGGATGGGTGACTGACCGGAAAGTTGCTCCAGGGTGCGCACTAGTGAGGACAAAGTGCACAGGAAAGACTAGTATTGATCTGTGGGGCAAGTCTAGATCCCGCCAGGAGTAACGACCACCGACGGGTGTGTCTGGGGCGTTACAAGTTGGTATCAGAGCCAACCCTTGTGGTTACACGGATGTTTGCGGACAGGTGCGTGGTCATGTTGTTCATGACGTTTGTGACCCGTCATGGCACACGGCATGGCACATGTACCGGACTGGATGCACAGACGTATGTGCCAAGAGGGAACGTTCCTGTGGCCCGACGAGGACGTCGGTTCCTCTGAGTGGTGGTGTATGTGATAGCCTGGATTATTAGGGATGATAGACTACTCATATCAATAAGGAATTCCTTCTTTTCCGGGAGCCCATTCAGACAGAACTCCGAAGCTAACCGTGCTCAGCTTGGAGTAGTTTCAGGATGGGTGACCGACCGGGAAGCTGCTCTAGGGTCCCGCCAGGAGTAACAACCACCGGCGGGTGTGTCCGGGGCGTTACAGTAGCATAAGTATTTCCCTCACTTTTTGAGAACCAAGGTATCAATCCAATAGGAGACAACTCGCAAGTCACCTAGTACCTTCACAAACAATCAAGAACCTTGCAACCAACGCGATAAAGGGGTTGTCAATCCCTTCACAGCCACTCGCAAAAGTGAGATCTGATAAAGATAATAAGATAAATATTTTTGGTATTTTTGTTGTATAGATTGGAAAGTAAAGATTGCAAAATAGTAAACGAGATGCGATGTAAAGGAAAGTGATGCAATATAATAGGGAAGAGACCCGGGGGCCATAGTTTTCACTAGTGGCTTCCCTCAAGATAGCATGTACTACAGTGGGAGAACAAATTACTGCCAAGCAATTGATAGAAAAGCGCATAGTTATGAAGATATCTAAGGCAATGATCATGAATATAGGCATCACGTCCGTGTCAAGTATACCAAAACAATTCTACATCTACTACTATTACTCCACACATCGACCGCTATCCATCATGCATCTAGAGTATTAAGTTCAGAAGAACGGAGTAACACATTAAGCAAGATGACATGATGTAGAGGGATAAACTCAAGCAATATGACATAAACCCCATCTTTTTACCCTCGATGGCAACAAAACAATATGTGCCTTGCTGCCCCTACTGTCACTGCGAAAGGACTCCACAAGATTGAACCCAAAGCTAAGCACTTCTCCCATTGCATGAAAGATCAATCTAGTAGGCCAAACTAAACAAATAATTCGAAGAGACTCGCAAAGATATCAAATCATGCATATAAGAATTCAGAGAAAAACCAAATAATATTCATAGATAATCAAGTTCATAAATCCACAATTCATCGAATCTCGGCAAACACATCGCAAAAGAGTATTACATCAAATAGATCTCCAAGAACATCGAGGAGAACTTTGTATTGAGAACCAAAGAGAGAGAAGAAGTCATCTAGCTAATAACTATGGACCCGTAGGTCTGTGCTAAACTACTCACGCTTCATTGGAGAGGCTATGGTGTTGATGTAGAAGCCCTCCGTGATCGATCCCCCCTCCGGCAGATCGCTAGAAAAGGCCCCAAGACGGGATCTCATGGGTACAGAAGGTTGCGGCGGTGGAAAAGTGTTTTCTTGGCTCCCCCTAATATTTTAGGGTATAAGAGCATATATAGGCGAAAGAAGTACGTTGGTGGAGCTCCGTGGGGCCCATGAGGGTGGGAGCGCACCTTCCCCCTGAGCGCGCCCTCCTGCCTCGTGGCCGCCTCGCGGAGTTCCAGACTTCAACTCTAAGTCTTCTGGATTGTGTTTGTTCCAAAAAAATCATCGCGAAGGTTTCATTCTATTTGGATTCAGTTTGGTATTCCTTTTCTGCAAAACACTGCAATAGGCAAAAAAACGGAAACTGGCACTGGGCCTTCGGTTAATAGGTTAGTCCCAAAAATAATATAAAAGAGCATATTAAAGCCCATTAAACATCCAAAACAGATAATATAATAGCATGCAACAATAAAAAATTATAGATACGTTGGAGACCTATCAGCAGCCGGCAAATTTCCTCCCGCTTCCTTCTGCGGAGGACGACATCAAACGCCAGCGGCATACATTTCCACAACTCATACCAACCAGATGAAATTCATGAAAACATGGACTGATTTCATATAAGCATGAAGGATTTCGTATAAAAAAGCCGGATCTTCAAATAAACATGATGGATTTAATTACATTTACATGAACTAAGCGGTGCTAATCCGGCTCTCTTGGTATAATTAGTACTCCCTCCGTCCAAAAATACTTGTCCTAGAAAGTATAATCCAATTTATCCATTCTTAGAACAAATATTCCCGCCAGCTAGAGAGGGAGTATCTAATCTAAATGGCCGCCCGCGGATCCCTTTGTCTTCCTCATGTCCGACAGACACCTGTGGGGTCAACGAAGGTCCCCGGAAGAGACGAAGCAGCAAAGAAACCACCTGAATGCGCAGTCGTCACCTCAGTGGTGGCCTTCATGGGACCCAAGTAGTGGCAGCCTCCCGTGTTCTACTTCTCCTTGATGATGGCGGCAGACACAGAGAAGCTGGCCACCGAATCGTTGCTCTCCATGCATCCGGCTTTCCGTCTCTGCCTGCATGGCGCTGCCGCAGGCATGGGAGGCGCGTCCACAGGCATGGGAGGCGCGCCCACAAACACGGGAGGTGCGGCCACCGCAGACACTGGTGGCGTGGTACGACGCGACAGCGATGACGCCCGTACCGGCGTGCTCGTCTCCATGCCGGCGTGGAGCAACTCGCCACTCCTCATCGAGCTGAACTGGTGCGGCGAGTTGTTGAACCATGCGCCAGCTTAGGGCGGCAACTGGCTCCGTCGGGCCAAGCAAGGTTGGTGAAGCACCGAGCAGCCTCGCCCATATCTGGAGGGCTCGGCTTGCCACCCAGCCGGGTAGTATGCCGGAGAACGGCTCCTCGGAAGCCATCAGAAGAGTGGAGAAAGTGGTGAAAGAGGATATGGGGGAGTGGCAGAGGGGTGCGGTTCTTGCCTGCTGTCGGTCTGGCCTCGTTTAAATAGAGGTCGGACGGTAGGAGCTTCGCCTACATCTGGCCTCGTGTAAACTGAGGGCGGACGGGAGGAGCTCGGCCGGTGTTGCGTTTAATTCCAACCCGCTCATGAACGCACGTGTGGTCGGAGTAGGTTTCCCTCCGTGATCGATTCCCCCTCCGGCAGATTGCCGGAAAAGGCCCCAAGATGGGATCTCATAGGTACAAAAGGTTGCGGCGGTGGAAAAGTGGTTTCGTGGCTCCCCCTAATGTTTTTAGGGTATCAGAGTATATATAGGCGAAAGAAGTACGTCGGTGGAGCTCCGTGGGTGCACCCTCCTGCCTCGTGGCCGCCTTGCAGAGTTCCAGACTTCAACTCCAAGTCTTTTGGATTGCGTTTGTTCCAAGAAAGATCATCGCGAAAGTTTCTTTCCGTTTGGTATTCGTTTTCTGCAAAACATTGAAATAGGCAAAAAAACAGAAACTGACACTGGGCCTTCGGTTAATAAGTTAGTCCCAAAAATAATACAAAAGAGCATATTAAAGCCCACTAAACATCCAGAACAGATAATATAATAGCATGGAACAATAAAAAATTATAGATACGTTGGAGACGTATCAAGCATCCCCAAGCTTAATTCCTGCTCGTCCTCGAGTTGGTAAATGATAAAAACAGAATTTTTGATGTGGAATGCTACCTAGCATATTTATCAATGTAATTTTCTTTATTGTGGAACGAATGTTCAGATCCGAAAATTCAAAAGAAAAGTTTAATATTGACATAAAAACAATAATACTTCAAGCATACTAATAAAGCAATCATGTCTTCTCAAAGTAACATTGCCAAAGAGAGTTATCCCTACAAAATCATATAGTCCTGCTATGCTCTATCTTCATCACACAAAATATTTAAATCATGCACACCCCCGATGACAAGCCAAGCAATTGTTTCATACTTTTGATGTTCTCAAACTTTTTCAATCTTCACGCAATACATGAGCGTGAGTCATGGACATAGCACTATAGGTGGAATAGAATGGTGGTTCTGGAGAAGACAAAAAGGATAACATAGTCTCACATCAACTAGGCGTATCAATGGGCTATGGAGATTCCCATCAATACATAATAATGTGAGTGAGTAGGGATTGCCATGCAACGGATGCACTAGAGCTATAAGTGTATGAAAGCTCAACAAACGAAACTAAGTGGGTGTGCATCCAACTTGCTTGCTCACGAAGACCTAGGGCAATTTGAGGAAGCCCATCATTGGAATATACAAGACAAGTTCTTATAATGTAAAATTCCCACTAGTATAAAAGTTACAACATAGGAGACTCTCTATCTTGAAGATCATGGTGCTACTTTGAAGCAAAAGTGTGGTAAAAAGGATAGTAGCATTGTCCCTTCTCTATTTTTCTCTCATCATTTTTTTATTTTTTATTTGGGCCGTTTCTCCTTTTTTATGGCCTCTTTTTTTTCGTCCGGAGTCTCATCCCGACTTGTGGGGGAATCATAGTCTCCATCATCATTTCCTCACTGGGGCAATGCTCTAATAATGATGATCATCACAATTTTATTTACTTACAACTCAATACTTAGAACAAAATATGACTCTATGTGAATGCCTCCGGTGGTGTACCGGGATGTGCAATGAATCAAGAGTGACATGTATGAAAGAATTATGAACGATGGCTTTGCCACAAATACGATGTCAACTACATGATCATGCAAAGCAATATGATAATGATGAAGCGTGTCATAATAAACGGAATGGTGGAAAGTTGCATGGCAATATATCTCATAATGGCTATGGAAATGCCATAATAGGTAGGTATGGTGGCTGTTTTGAGGAAGGTAAATGGTGGGTTTATGGTACCGGCGAAAGTTGCGCGGTACTAGAGAGGCTAGCAATGGTTGAAGGGTGAGAGTACGTATAATCCATTGACTCAACATTAGTCATAAAGAAATCACATACTTATTGCAAAAATCTAGTTATAGAAATTAAGTACTACGTGCATGCTCCTAGGGGGATAGATTGGTAGGAAAATACCACCGCTCGTCCCCGACCGCCACTCATAAGGAAGACAATCAAAAAATAAATAATGCTCCGACTTCATCACATAACGGTTCACCGTACGTGCATGCTACGGGAATCACAAACTTTAACACAAGTATCTCTCAAATTCACAACTACTCTACTAGCATGACTCTAATATCACCATCTTCATATCTCAAAACATTCATAAAGAATCAAACTTCTCATAGTATTCAATGCACTTTATATGAAAGTTTTTATTATACCCATCTTGGATGCCCATCATATTAGGACTAATTTTATAGCCAAAGCAAATTACCAGGCTTTTCTAAAAGACTCTCAAAATAATATAAGTGAAGCATGAGAAATTAATAATAATTTCTATAAAATAAAACCACCACCGTGCTCTAAAAAGATATAAGTGAAGCACTAGAGCAAAATTTTCTAGCTCAAAAGATATAAGTGAAGCACATAGAGTATTCTAATAAATTCCGATTCATGCGTGTCTCTCCCAAAAAGGTGTGTTCAGCAAGGATGATTGTGATAAACAAAAAAGCAAAGAATCAAATCACACAAGATGCTCCAAGCAAAACACATATCAGGTGGTGAATAAAAATATAGCCTCAAGTAAAGTTACCGATAGACGAAGACGAAAGAGGGAATGCCTTCCGGGGCATCCCCATGCTTAGGCTTTTGGTTGTCCTTGAATTTTACCTTGGAGTGCCTTGGTCATCCCAAGCTTAGGCTCTTGCCACTCCTTATTCCATAATCCATCAAATCTTTACCCAAAAACTTGAAAACTTCACAACACAAAACTTAAACAGAAAATCTCATGAGCTCCGTTAGTATAAGAAAATAAACCTCCACTTTAAGGTACTGTAATGAACTCATTATTTGTTTATATTGGTGTTAAACCTACTGTATTCCAACTTCTCTATGGTTCATACCCCCCGATACTACTCATAGATTCATCAAAATAAGCAAACAACACATGAAAAACAGAATCTGTCAAAAACAGAACAGTCTGTAGCAATCTATAAAATTCTTAAATAAATTGGTGGACGTGAGTAATTTGTCTATTAATCTTCTGCAAAAGAATCAACCTAAAAGCACTCTCTAGTAAAAAAAATGGCAGCTATTCTCGTGAGCGCAAAAGTTTCTGTTTTTTACAGCAAGATTGCAAAGACTTCACCCAAGTCTTCCCAAAGGTTCTACTTGGCACAAACACTAATTAAAACATAAAACCACATCTAAATAGAGGCTAGATGAATTATTTATTACTAAACAGGAACAAAAAGCAAATAACAAAAATAAAAGTGGGTTTCCTGCCAACAAGCGCTATCGTTTAACGCCCCTAGCTAGGCATAAAAACAAGAATAGATCTAGGTATTGTCATATTTGCTATGCAATCCATAAGTGGCTCTCATAATAGATTCATAAGGAAATTTATATTTCTTCCTAGGAAAGTGTTCCATGCCTTTCCTTAATGGAAATTGGGATCTAATATTTCCTTCTTTCATATCAATAATTGCACCAATCGTTCTAAGGAAAGGCCTACCAAGAATAATAGGACATGTAGGATTGCAATCTATATCAAGAACAAAGAAATCTACGGGCACATAATTCCTATTTGGAACAATAAGAACATAATTAATCCTTCCAATAGGTTTCTTAATGGTGGAATCCGTAAGATGCAAATTTAAAGAACAATCATCAAATTCACGGAAACCTAGCACATCACACAAAGTTTTTGGAATCGTGGAAGCACTAGCACCCAAATCACATAAAGCATAGCATTCATAATCTTTAATCTTAATTTTACGGAAAAACTAACGCCCACACGTGTGGGCGTTTGCACATCGCCCACACGCCTCCATCACCACTCATTTTGCCACGTATGAACAGATGACATCAGCAGAAACCTTTTTGGTTTTTGGCATAAAAATGTTTTATCTCCTAATTAAAAAGGCGAATTAAAAATCCATTTTCACCATTAAATCCGTCTTGACGAGATCTTCAAAACTAGACCCCATGTTGATATGTTTTGATGAAACAAAAATTTGCCCAAAAGTTGCCATGATGTTTACACTGTAGTTGCCATGGTGCTTAAACTAAAGTTGCCATGTGGCAATTTTAGTTTGTAGATCATGGCAATTTTAGTTTTTGATGATGGCAATTCCAGTACTTTGACCATGAAAATATTTTTTTGCATGAACCATGACAATTCTAAGTGCATGTATCATGGCAATTTTAGTTTTTGGTGCATGGCAAGTCTAGTTTCTTAATTCTCCATTTTATAATATGCCAAAATTTAGTTTTTAATATAGAAGAAAATAGCTGAAACATAACATGTCAACTTTAGTGTAAACATCATGGAAATTCATGTGCAATAGACATGTCAACTTTTAACCAAAAAAAATTCATCGAAATATATTGATATGAGATCTACTTTTGAAGATCTCGTCGCGAGGGATTTAATGGTGAAAACGGATCTTCAATTGGATTTTTCATTTAAGAGATTAAACATTTTAGAAACTGAAAATCCAAAAAGATTTTCACATGCATGCATGCGGTGACATGGCGTAGTCTGTATGTTATAAGGCGTGTGGGCGGGTTTGGCTCCCACCACACGTGTGGGCGTTAGCGTTGTCCTAATTTTAATAGTAGGTTCCCACTAATTATAAAGTTTTCTAGGGATAGAAACTTCTAGTTCAATCTTTTCTTTGTGGGATTGCATTAAAGCATCAACGATGTGTTTGGTAAAAGCTTTATTTTGATTATAAGAATGAGGATAATTTAACACCGATTGAAACAAGGAAATACAATCTATCAAAGAACAACTATCATAATTAAACTCCTTGAAATCCAAAATAGTGGGTTCATTGCTATGTAAAGTTTTGACCTCTTCAATCCCACTTTTACCAACTTTGCATCAATATCTAAAAACTCCAAATCATTGGGATGCCTTTTAACTAAAGTTGACTCATCTCCATTCCCATCTTTATCAAGATTAATATTGGAAAAAATGATTTAATAGGAGTCACATCAATTACTTTTAGATCTTCATCATTATTATCATGAAAACTAGAAGAACACGCTTTCACAGAGCAATCTTTTTTAGCACGCATCCTAGCGGATCTTTGTTTGCACTCATCAATGGAAATTCTGATGGCTTTGAGAGACTCATTGATGTCATGCTTAGGTGGAATAGATATAAGTTTCAAAGAATCAACCTATAGAGAAATTCTATCCATGTTCCTAGCCAACTCATCAATCTTAAGCAATTTTACTTCAAGCAAAGCATTGAAATTCTTTTGCAAATTCATAAATTCTTTAACACTAGTATCAAAATCAGAGGGCATCTTATTAAAATTTCCATAAGAGTTGTTGTAGGAATTACCATAATTATTATAGGAATTACTAGGAAACGGCATAGAATTAAAATTTCCTCTATACGCGTTGTTACCAAAATTGTTCCTACCAAAAAAATTCACATCCATAGATTCATTATTATTCTCAATCAAAGTGGACAAAGGAATATCATTAGGATCATAAGAAACACTTTTATTAGCAAACAATTTCATAGGTTCATCCATCTTTCCACTCAAAACATTAATCTCTTCAATCGCATGAACCTTTTTACTAGTGGATCTTTCGGTGTGCCATTGAGAATAATTAACCATAATATTATCTAGGAGTTTAGTAGCTTCTCCTAAAGTGATTTCCATAAAAGTGCCTCCCGCGTCCGAATCTAAGATATTTCTAGAAGCAAAATTCAATCCAGCATAATTTTTTTGTATAATCATCCATAAATTCAAACCATGTGTAGGGCAATTATGTATCATTAATTTCATTCTCTCTCAAGCTTGTGCAACATGCTCATGATCAAGTTGCTTAAAATTCATAATATCGTTCCTAAGAGAGATGATCTTAGCGGGAGGAAAATACTTAGAGATAAAAGCATCTTTGCACTTATTCCATGAATCAATACTATTTTTAGGCAAAGAAGAGAACCAACTTTTAGCACGATCTCTAAGCGAAAACGAAAATAGCTTAAATTTAACAATATCATTATCCAGATATTTCTTGTTTTGCATATCACACAAATCAACGAATTTGTTTAGATGGGTAGCGACATCTTCACTAGGAAGGCCAGCAAATTGATCTTTCATAACAAGATTCAACAAAGCTGTATTGATTTCACAAGATTCAGCATCGGTAGTAGGAGCAATCAGAGTGCTAAGAAAATCATTATTGTTGGTATTGGAAAAGTCACAAAATTTAGAGGCGAAGAGAGCCATCGTGACAGACAATTAATCCAACACACAAGCAAACTAGAAGGAAGCGAAAAGAGACAAACGGAAGAGAGGCGAAGAAAAGGCAAAGGTTTTCAAAAAATCGTTTTAGAAGTGGGGGAGAGTAAAATGAGAGGCGAATGGCAAATAATGTAATGCGAGGGAGAAGAGTTTATGATGGGTACTTGGTATGTCTTGGCTTGGCGTTGATCTCCCCGACAATGGCGTGAGAAATCCGTCTTGCTACCTCTTGAGCATGCGTTGGTTTTCCCTTAAAGAGTAAAGGGTGATGCAGCAAAGTAGCATAAGTATTTCCCTTAGTTTTTGAGAACCAAGGTATCAATCCAGTAGGAGACAATGCTCAAGTCACCTAGTACCTGCACAAACAACCAAGAACCTTGCAACCAACGCGATAAATGGCTTATCAATCCCTTCATGGCCACTCGGAAAAGTGATATCTGATAGAGATAATAATATAAATATTTTTGGTATTTTTGTTGTATAGATTGGAAAGTAAAATTGCAAAATAGTAAACGAGACGCGATGTAAATAAAAGAGATGCAATATAATAAGAAAGAGACCCGGGGGCCATAGGTTTCACTAGTGGCTTCTCTCAAGATAGCATGTATTACGGTGGGTGAACAAATTACTGCCAAGGAATTGATAGAAAATCTCATAGTTATGAATATATCTAAGGCAATGATCATGAATATAGGCATCAGGTCTGTGTCAAGTAGACCGAAACGATTCTACATCTACTACTCTTACTCCACACATCGACCGCTATCCAGCATCCATCTAGAGTATTAAGTTCATAAGAACGGAGTAACGCATTAAGCAAGATGACATGATGTAGAGGGATAAACTCAAGCAATATGATATAAACTCCATCTTTTTATCCTCGATGGCAACAATACAATACGTGCCTTGCTGCCCCTGCTGTCACTGGGAAAGGACACCGCAAGATTGAACCCAAAGCTAAGCACTTCTCCCATTGCAAGAAAGATCAATCTAGTAGGCCAAACTAAACAAATAATTTGAAGACTTGCAAAGATATCAAATCACGCATATAAGAATTCAGAGAAGAACCAAATAATATTCATAGATAATCAAGTTCATAAATCCACAATTCATCGGATCTCGGCAAACACACTGCAAAAAAGTATTACATCGAATAAATCTCCAAGAACATCGTGGAGAACTTTGTATTAAGAACCAAAGAGAGAGAATCCATCTAGCTAATAAATATGGACCCAAAGGTCTGTGGTAAACTACTCATGCTTCATCAAAGAGGCTACGGTGTTGATGTAGAAGCCCTCCGTGATCGATTCCCCCTCCGGCAGATTGCCAGAAAAGGCCCCAAGATGGGATCTCATGGGTACAGAAGGTTGCGGTGGTGGAAAAGTGGTTTCGTGGCTCCTACTGGTGTCAAAACCGGCGGATCTCGGGTAGGGGGTCCCGAACAATGCGTCTAAGGCTAATGGTAACAGGAGGCGGGGGACACGATGTTTACCCAGGTTCAGGCCCTCTCTATGGAGGTAATACCCTACTTCCTGCTTGATTGATCTTGATGATATGAGCATTACAAGAGTTTATCTACCACGAGATCGTAGAGGCTAAACCCTAGAAGCTAGCCCATGATTATGATTTTTTGTCCTACAGACTAAACCCTTCGGTTTATATAGACACCGGAGGGGGCTAGGGTTACACAGCGTTGGTTACAGAGAAGGGAATCTACATATCCGAATTGCCAAGCTTGTCTTCCACACAAAGGAGAGTCCCACCCGGACACGGGACGAAGTCTTCAATCTTGTATCTTCATAGTCCAACAGTCCGGCATAAGCATATAGTCCGGCTGTCTGAGGACCCCCTAATCTAGAACTCCCTCAGTAGCCCCTGAACCAGGCTTCAATGACGATGAGTCCAGCGCGCAGATTATCTTCGGCATTGCAAGGCGGGTTCCTTCCCCAAATACTCCAAAGTAGATCTTGAACACAAGAATCGTGTCCGGCTCTGCAAAACAAATTCCACACACCACCGTCGAGAGTACAATATTCCACGGGTCTATTCTTCTGACAACTTTCCCATAGCATGACATCATAACGCGGCCCGGTCATTATTCGAACAGTTTTCTCAACCTGCTACTCCAGATCTTGTGAGGCGGTTTTATTGGCACGTCTTGTCGAAGCAGAGATCATGTCCCCTTATCACGGGATTCTCATCAATACGGGTGTGGGTAACCCAACTGCACCATTAACACGACTCTTGGGGAATAAGCGAGTTTCTAGGGCAAGTGAGGAGGCACATGATTTCTGCTTCCTTTATAAAGAGACAAGGATTCCCCTTTTTCACCCATGCCTTCTTCTTCCTCTGCTCATCCATTCTCTCTCTCTCGAGCTCCAGCGCCCAAGCATTCGCCTTCTCCGCCCACAAAGGCCCTCCGAAAATGTCCGAATCTGGAGCAGGAGGCAAGTGGATGGCCTCTACCGTCCAGGAGAAGGATATCAAGAAACTTAGGGAGGCCGGGTATCTAGCCAAGAAGATCGGCCACCGCCTTCTGCGGTGGGACAGATTGTCACTACTCTGGAACCCCACGAGAGGGTTGTATTCCTCCCTCACTTTGTCCACGGGCTAGGGTTTCCCCTCCACCCATTCGTTCGTGCCATTATGTATTACTATGGGATCGATTTTCATGATCTATCCCCCAATTCTTTCCTCAACATCTCGACATTCATTGTCGTGTGCGAGGCCTTTCTCCGCATCTCCCCACACTTCGGATTATGGCTGAAGATTTTCAGTGTGAAGCCCAAGGTGGTGAGCGGCGAACACGATGGGTGCGGAAGAGCCATGGTAAGCAAGATGCCCAATGTCAGATGGCCATTAGGTACCTTCAATGATTCCGTCAAAGAGTGGCAACAACTGTGGTTCTATGTCACTGAGCCATGCGGCACAAAATGGGTCGCACCTCCCGAATTTCGATCCAGAGCCCCATTGCGGCTTACGTCCTGGCTCAAGAAGGGCCTGAACTAGTCTTCACCAGATGAGTTGGCGGTGCTCCAGGCGCGTGTCAAGGGTATGGAAGACAAGAATATCAAACTCGTCAACGTAGTCCAGGTGATGTTAGTTTGCCAGATTCTCCCTTGTCAACACAGGGCTTGCAATTTATGGGAATTCGACCCGGCCAAGCACCAGACCCTACTGGGGTTCTTTGACTCATCACACAAAGACATATGGAAGGTGCTCTTCAAGTCCGGCAAGTCATGGCCGGTTTCAACCGAGGATCGCGGGTACCAACTATCCTGACCTGCGAGTTCGGTAAGTTTTTGTATGTTGGCAAGTCATATGCTTTATCTGCATAATCCAAGGGAAATGCTTAATGTGTCTTCCCACAACTCTCCTAGGGCTGGACGAAGAAGGCAGGGCGGATCTACTGCCCGGCCCCGCTGCCAGAAGAACTAGCTGGCCCACTTCTGACGAAGATGCTGGTCCCGGTGCCTTACAAAGCGGCGAAGAAGAAAACCGAGAAAGAGCCCAAAGATACCAGGGGCAGCCTTCATCGCCAAGGCACTTCAGACGTAATATCCGAAGACTCCGAGGCCCGCTCTTCCTCCAAAGAGGACTAGGAAGAGGAGGAAAGCTGATCCCCCCAGCGAGGGGGAGAAAGAAAAGGACGGCGTCCACACACTTGGAGGCTGAGTCGCCTAAGAAGGGAAAACTCCCTTTCCGGAGGAATCCGCCACCGCCACTGATAGCAGCCCGAAGTGGGATCCCAGGGTCCAGCCCCTGGTGAAATTGTGAGTATATAATACTCGGACATGTTTGTGCATCCAGAATCACTATCGTATGACGTTTAATCAAATTGAGTCACACCTTTTTTGCAGTCTGGTGAGGTCCCGCACCGAACAATCCTCATCGGAGGTTTCACTAGGTTCAGATGCTATGGACAGCGGGACACCCCCGACGGCCCCCTCCCCAAAAGACGTGAATGACACCGGGGTATCGTCCCAAAGGGACCCAGCCCGAGGAGGGGGCGGGGAGACCGTCAGGGGAAAAGGATCCCATGGACATCGACGGCAGGGGCTATCTTGAATTTGAACCCCAGCCGGACCCAGTTCCGGATACCAACACGGCTCCGGAATCAGGCAGGCAACCTCTGCCCAACCAGAGGTGCCGGATACCTTATTAGCAGCGCTGAAGAGCGCCTCCATCATTGATGAACACCGTGACCTTATGGGTGCGGTGATTGAGAAGATTCAGTCTGCTGAAAGCGGGCTGAATGAAGCCTACATCAGCCTTATAACGGGCTTTGAGATATGTTGTGAGGTTTCAAAGAGTGTCATAGTATAGATAGTAGCCCCAGATACACTGTTCGATGTTCGAAAGAAAGAACCGGACAGAGGATCAAATATACGTTCGCAGGAGACTTACCTTCTGGTACCTCTCCCTATTTTGTTTTTTTATAAGCAGGCGTCTATAGTGACTGCCACCTCTCATACTGGGAATGTCTCCGGACTGAAGCAGAGTCTGGAGCGGGCTGAAGAAGAACTTGGCCAAGTGAAAAAGCAGTTGAAGGATAACCAAGGTATGCAAAAACCTTGTTCGCATTCAGCGCGAATGAATAATTGAGTATGATGAAAAAAAAATCATGATGTGATCTAGGGGCGACGGTCGAAGTCGAGGCTCTTAATAAGGCGGTGGCCGAGGCTGAGAAGAAGGCAGCCACAGAGCAGGCTCTTCGTGAAAAACATGAGGCCAGGGTTATTGAAGTTCAGCAAGAGCTCCAAGAGGCCGTGAAGAAATGCGACACCTTGGAGAAGAGTTTAACGGAGAAATAATCCGAACTCACCAAGGCTCGTCAAGCCGCAAACGATGCCCAGGGCGAAGCCCAAGGCGCCCTGTAGGAAATCCAGAAGGCCAGGAAGATTGCGGCGGGTAAGGCTTTTTCTATGCAAAGCAAATATTTAAAGGGAGAAAATCACGTTACTAATTTGAACTCGGTTTCTCCAGGAGTGTTTGCGGAACCGCCGCGTAGCCTATCTGATGCCGCACAATTCTACCGAGCCGAAGAAAGGAGATCTGCGAAGAAGCTCTTCTGGTCGCAATATCTGGCGCCAGAGTATCCATTGCCCTTTGCCGATCAACTGAAACAGCGGATCGAACTGCATAGGGCGGCCGAACTAGCCATGGAGGATTTAATTATCCGGCTATGGCCCGCCGGGGCGATTCCCAGCGGCTACTTCGGGCCCATGAAGCGGCTTGTAAGTGTCTGCCCTCGACTTGAAGTCATCAAGCGGTCGGTCTGTATGGAAGGTGCGCGAATGGCCTTCGCCCGTGCAAAGGTGCACTGGGCGAAGATGGATGGCGAAAAGCTAATGACAAAGGACCGCCTGCGGGGAAGGAGCACCGCAAGCCCGAGTTATATTATGACAGTGTCCTGAAAGGATCCCGTCTTGTAGCAGAGCAATGTGCCAAGGATATTATATTCCCATGAATACATTCATGTTATCCTACTTAGTGTTGAACAAGGTCATTTATATGATATAATGCCTGTTATTTGAAAATTTTACCTCCTGTGCGGCCGTTTTATATATTAATCCTGAGAGTTGGCCAGTCGTCAGCTTCTGCCCCCACGTAGGAAGTACAGGAGTGTTCGGGATAAACCTGAGCACTCTTTACCCTAGTTTTGGGTCCTTGAAGGAGGTGTTCAGCGCAATGAACCAGGCAATCGGACTATAAGGCTTTATCACCCTTACTTAGCCATAGGAGTTTGACAAAAGAAAGGTAGGCGCAGCCCCTGGTGTTCGGAAGACCGCACTAGGGGCTCTATAAGCACCTGATCGGAAGAAAAAGCCGATCCCTCGCACGCTGCATTAGTTATCGCATAATGCGGAATAAATCCTTAAAGATTTTGTTACCTCTCGAACAGCTGACCAACTCTCACCATATCATGACAGTCAGTTTTCGGCTTTCTCTACTGAGGCGCTCGTCCGGAAGAACCGGGACACAATCGCAGTAGTTCTTCCTTTACTACCCTAGCCGATATAGTGGAATGTAGGGTAGCAAGCACAGGAGCCGGGCAACCCAACTATTGACCCAAGACATGATTCGGAGCCGATGCATATAATTCTATAAGTTCGGGGTGCCGAACGACCGTGAAGGTATTCGGACTTTGTTGTTGTATTATGGGTACAACGAGGCCCCTGGCATATTAAGGCGTACCATAGTGTACGCATGCCATTTGACAAAGAATATCAATGAGAAAGAACAGCAAATAAGCATCATATAAAGCCACATATTGTAATTGAATAATACGTCGAGGCGTATGATTACAAGTAGTGTGATAAAAAGAAATATGACTTCAAATTCTGCTGAGACCAGGGGGAGGCTGTATGCGGATCCGGGTAATAATCGGATGGTCATCAAGGGGAATACCTAAGGATTCCCTTACGCATTCGAGTTGTTTCCCTCCTTGGTATGTTTGTCCCCTCATGGGCCTGGTCGCCATGTCGCCAATGATGGCCTACACAAAAGTGGACCTGCAAAGAAAATGCAAAAAATGTTTGTGTGGCACGGAGCGGTTAAGCCGCATTGTGTGGCCTAACTTCGTTTTTCCTCCGCCTACCACCGGAGTGGTTAATTGAGATCTTGACGAGCTGGGCTATCCTGCCGCGGATTAGTTCGGACTCTTTTGACGGTGTCCGGGAACCTGGCTGTCGAATGAAGGTTCGATTGAAAAATGCCACTCTGCACTTCTACTGTTAAGGCGGCGGTGTGCTCTTCAGTACGAAGGGAGCGTTCAGCTTTGCCATTAACTGTTATGACACCGCGTGGACCGGGCATCTTGAGCTTAAGATAAGCGTAATGTGGCACCGCATTGAATTGAGCGAATGCGATTCATCCGAGCAGTGCATGATAGCTGCTGCGAAAAGGGACGATATCAAAGATTAACTCTTCGTTACGGTAATTATTCGGGGGCCCGAAGACTACCTCCAGAGTGACGGATCCTGTACAACGGGCCTCCGTGCCTGGTATAACACCTTTAAAGGTGGTTTTAGTGGGTTTGATCTTTGAAGGATCGATACCCATCTTGCGCACTGTATCCTAATAAAGCAGGTTCATACTACTGCCTCCATCCATAAGGACTCGTGTGAGGTGGAATCCGTCAATTATTGGGTCAAGGACTAGTGCGGCTGAGTCGCCCTGACGGATATTGGCCGGATGATCCTTGCGGTCAAAGGTGATCGGGCAGACGACCATAAGTTATGTTTTGGGGCGACTAGCTCCGTTGCGTGGACATCCCTAAGTGTGCGCCTCCGCTCCCGCTTGGGAGTATGGGTGGCGTTTATCATATTCAATGTTTTAATTTGTGGGGAAAACTTCTTTTGCCCTCCTATATTCGGTGGCCGGGGCCCCTCCTTGTCGTCATCGCTTTGCGACCCCTTCTCGTTTTCGGCACCTGACTTCCGGCTTGTTTGAAGACCCAGCATTCTCTGTTGGTATGATTGGCTGGTGTTCCTGGGGTGCCGTGATTTTGGCATGGACGGTCAAGTATACAGTCCAGACTGGACGTGCCCGGACTATTTATTTTTATTTTTTTCTTCCTTTGACCGGTATTAGAGCGGCTGAATCCGCCATGAACGGTCGTGTCTTCGGTGTTGTCGCCATTATTTTGACGCTTGTGTTTGCTGCGTCGGGGCTTGCCGTTGTTATCTCTTGGTTCAGAAGTCCCAGGCTTCCTTGAGGCGATGTTGCTAGGAGCTAGCCAGCTGTCCTCGCCCGCACAGAAGTGGGTCATGAGTGTCGTGAGGGCTGCCATGGATTTTAGACTTTCTTGGCCAAGGTGTCGGGCAAGCCACTCGTCACCAATGTTATTCTTAAAGGCCGCTAGGGCTTCGGCATCCGGACAGTCGACGATTTGGTTGTTTTTAGTTAAGAACCAAGTCCAGAATTTCCTGGCTGACTCTCCGGGCTTTTGGGTTATGTGACTTAAGTCATCAGCGTCCGGTGGTCACACATAAGTGCCCTGGAAGTTGTTGAGGAATGCATCTTCCAGGTTCTCCCAACTGCCGATGGAGTTTGCCGGCAGACTGTTCAGCCAATGCCGAGCTGGTCCCCTGAGTTTTAGTGGGAGGTACTTGATGGCACGTAGATCATCGTCGTGGGCCATGTGAATGTGGAGAAGGAAATCTTCGATCGATACCGCGGTGTCTGTTGTCCCATCATATGGTTCGATGTTCATGGGTTTAAACCCTTCTGGGAATTCATGCTCCATTACTTCGTCAGTGAAGCATAAGGGGTGTGCGGCACCTCTATGCCGGGCTGCATCGCCACGCAGTTCGGATGAGTCTGGTCTGTTGTATTCAGCCTGGACGGATTTGTATTTAGTATATCCGGCATGGCGGTCATCATTGCACGTTGGGGCGCGCCCCAGTGATCCGTAGATCGATCTTGACTGTCCTGCTTTGTTTTCCAATTCGTCTCACAGGTCATGCGTGTAGCCCGGGCCTTCATGTTTTTATTTGTTCGGCGACGGGGTGTGGGCTGATATGTCGCTTTGTCTCGGCCACGAGGTGGTCGGTCAGCCGCATCCTGCGCTCGTAGTATAGGCTCTAATTGAGGTAACAACCTGCGCTTCGTGTAACTTTTGGTTGGGCGCTCGAGTCCGTACTCCTCGTCTGCCAGGACCTCAGTCCATCTATCAGTGAGAAGATCTTGATTAGCTTGAAGCTGCTGCTGTTTTTTTTCTTCAGGCTCTTTATAGTGGCTATAAGCCAACACTTGAAGCGCTCCTGCTCGACGGGATCCTCAGGCACGATAAATTCTTTGTCGCCGAGGCTCACCTCGTCTTGGGAGAGGGGCATGTTATTTTCATCCTCCGAGCCTTCATCCATTGCCTGTTCATCAAGGCTAGCTTGCCCGTCCTCCTATACGGCCTGCTTGAAGCATGGCTGGGCAAGATTGTTTTCGTCTTTGACATCATCCGGAGTGCTATTGTCTCTTGTGCCGGTATCGTTGTTTTTGCCATGGCGGGGTTTAGAGCGGCGCCGCTGACGTCGGCGCTTAGGTTGCTTCTCGAGAGGGTCACCCTCCATTGCATCCTTTTGATCCTCGCCATTGTTTTCTTTGGGTGTGTCTACCATATATATATGTCGCATGATGAGGTGGCTGTCCAGCACCCTGTGGGTGGTAGTTCCTATTCTTCTCCGGCATCGTCATCCATACCGTCGATGTCTTCAGAGTCGAAATCAAGCATGTCGGTTAAGTCGTCGACAGTGGCTATTAAGTGGGTGGTGGGTGGGTAACGAATTCCTTCGTCGTCCGCTTCCCACTCAAGTCGGACATAGTTCGACCAAGAGTCTCCTGACAGGGAGAGAGATTTTTATGAGTTTAGCATGTCACCCAAGGGCGAGTGCTGAAAGATATCCATAGAGCTAAACTCCATGGTTGGTGCCTGGTTAGATCCGATGGGCACGGATGCATGCGGTTTGGAGCCTATAGCCGGTGACGAGTCCGAGGGTCCGATGACATAGACCTCATTGGAAGTGAAATCAATGTTCGGCTCTATCGCTGCTGAGTGTGTGGCCTCCGTGGCAGGGTCCATCCTCCCATGCTTGGATGGCACGATCTGCACTAGATCTAAAGCCGGGGCAGCTACAGGTGTGATCTCCTGAACACTGTCCGATGGCAGATCTAGGTCATGCTCATCGCGACTGTAGGCTGCACCTGTCATGGGCTCGAATCCGTCGACGATCATGTCTCCGCGGATGTCGGTAGTGTAATTCTGGCTTCCAAACCTGACCTGATGGCCAGGGGCGTAGCTATCGATCTGCTCCAGATGGCCAAGCGAGTTGGCCCGTAGTGCGAAGCCGCCGAATACGAAGATCTGTCCGGGGAGGAAAACCTCACCCTGGACCGCATCGTTGTAGTTGATTGAAGGAGCCATCAAGCCCTATGGTGACGACATAGTGGAACTCTCAATGAAAACACCAATGTTGGTGTCAAAACCGGCAGATCTCGGGTAGGGGGTCCCGCACTGTGTGTCTAAGGCTAATGGTAATAGGAGGCGGGGGACACGATGTTTACCCAGGTTTGGGCCCTCTCTATGGAGGTAATACCCTACTTCCAGCTTGATTGATCTTGATGATATGAGCATTACAAGAGTTGATCTACCACGAGATTGTAGAGGCTAAACCCTAGAAGCTAGCAGATGATTATGATTGTTTTTGTCCTACGGACTAAACCCTCCGGTTTATATAGACACCGGAGGGGGCTAGGGTTACACAGAGTCGGTTACAGAGAAGTGAATCTACATATCCGAACTGCCAAGCTTGCCTTCCACGCAAAGGAGAGTCCCACCTAGACACGAGACGAAGTCTTCAATCTTGTATCTTCATAATCCAACAGTCCGGCATAAGCATATAGTCTAGCTGTCCGAGGACCCCCTAATCCAGGACTCCCTTAGCCCCCCGTAATGTTTTTAGGGTATAAGAGTATATATAGGCGAAAGAAGTACGTCGGTGGAGCTCCGTGGGCATGCCCTCCTGCCTCGTGGCCGCCTCGCGGAGTTCCAGACTTCAACTCCAAGTCTTCTGGATTGCGTTTGTTCCAAGAAAGATCATCGCAAAGGTTTCATTCCGTTTGGTATTCGTTTTCTGCAAAACACTAAAATAGGCAAAAAACAGAAACTGGCACTGGGCCTTCGGTTAATAGGTTAGTCACAAAAATAATATAAAAGAGCATATTAAAGCCCCTTAAACATCCAAAATAGATAATATAATAGCATGGAACAATGAAAAATTATAGATACGTTGGATACGTATCAGCAGCCGGCAAATTTCCTCCCGCTTCCTTCCGCGGAGGACGACATCAAACGCGAGTGGCATACATTTTCACAACCTAACCAACCAGATGAAATTCGTGCAAACATGGACTGATTTCATATAAGCATGAAGGATTTCGTATAAAAAAGTTGGATCTTCATATAAACATGATGGATTTCATTACATTTACATGTACTAAGCGGTGCAAATCTGGCTCTCTTGGTATAATTAGTACTCCCTCCATCCGGAAATACTTGTCCCAGAAAGTACAATCCAATTTATCCATTCTTAGAACAAATATTCCCGCTAGCCGGAGAGGGCGTATCTAATCTAAATGGCCGCCTGCGGATCCCTTTGTCTTCCTCATGTCCGGCAGACACTTGCGGGGCCGACAAAGGTCCTCGGAAGAGACAAAGCAGCAAAGAAACCACCTGAATGCGCAGTCGCCGCCTCGGCGGTGGCCTTCATGGGACCCAAGTGGAGGCGGCATCACGTGTTCTACTTCTCCTTGATGATGGCGGCGGACACATAGAAGGTGGCCACGGACTCGTCGCTCTCCATGCACCCGGCTTCTGTCTCTACCTGCATGGCCCTGTCCTAGGCATGGGAGCCTCGGCCATAGGCATGGGAGGCACGCCCACAAACACGGGAGGCGCGGCCACCTGATACGTCTCCGTCGTCTCTATAATTTTTGATTGTTCCATGCCAATATTATTCAACTTTCATATACTTTTGGCAACTTTTTATACTATTTTTGGGACTAACATATTGATCCAGTGCCCAGTGCCAGTTCCTGTTTGTTGCATGTTTATGTTTCGCAGAAACCCCATATCAAACGGAGTCCAAACGGGATAAAAACGGATGGAGATCATTTTTGGAATATTTATGTTTTTTGGGAAGAAAAACCAACGTGAGACGGTGCCCAAGGGGGCCACGAGGCAGTGGGGGTGCGCCCGTGACCTCATGGGCACCCGTAAGGCGGTTGACTCTCTTCTTTGTCCGTAAGAAAGCTAGTTTTCAGAGAAAAATCTAGGCGAAGGTTTCAACCCAATCGGAGTTATGGATCTCCGGATATAAAAGAAACGGTGAAAGGGCAGAATCCCAGAACGTAGAAATAGAGAGAGGCAGAGAGACAGATCCAATCTCAGAGGGGCTCTTGCCCCTCCCATGCCATGGGAGCCAAGGACCAGAGGGGAAACCCTTCTCCCATCTAGGGAGAAGGTCAAGGAAGAATAAGAATAAGGGGGGCTCTCTCCCCCTTGCTTCTGGTGGCACCGGAACGCCGCCGGGGGCCATCATCATCATCGCGATCTACACCAACACCCCCGCCATCTTCACCAACATCTCCATCACCTTCCCCCATCTATATTCAGCGGTCCACTCTCCCGCAACCCGCTGTACCCTCTACTTGAACATGGTGCTTTATGCTTCATATTATTATCCAATGATGTGTTGCCATCCTATGATGGCTGAGTAGATTTTCGTTGTCCTATTGGTGATTGATGAATTGCTATGATTGGTTTAATTTATTTGTGGTTATGTTGCTGTCCTATTGTGCCCTCCATGTCGCGCAAGTGTGAGGGATTCCTGCTATAGGATGTTGCAATACGTTCATGATTCGCTTATAGTGGGTTGCTTGAGTAACAGAAGCATAAACCCGAGTAAGGGGGTTGTGGCGTATGGGATAAAGGGGACTTGATGCTTTAATGCTATGGTTGTGTTTTACCTTAATGATCTTTAGTAGTTGCGGATGCTTGCTAGAGTTCCAATCATAAGTGCATATGATCCAAGAAGAGAAAGTATGTTATCTTATGCCTCTCCCACATAAAACTTGCTATTGGTCTAGTAAAGTAGTCAATTGCTTAGGAATAATTCCACAAATCCTACCACCACTTTTCCACATTCGCTATATTTACTTTATTGCTTCTTTATCTAAATAGCCCCTAGCTTTTATTTACGTTCTTTTTATTATCTTGCAAACCTATCCAACAACACCTAGAAAGTACTTCTATTTTCATACTTGTTCTAGGTAAAGCGAACGTCAAGCGTGCGTAGAGTTGTATCGATGGTCGATAGAACTTGAGGGAATATTTGTTCTACCTTTAGATCCTCGTTGGGTTCGACACTCTTACTTATCAAAAGAGGCTACAATTGATCCCCTACACTTGTGGGTTATCAGCACCGCAGACACTGGTGGCGCGGTACAACGCGGCAGTGACGACGCCCGTACCGGCGTGCTCATCGTCGTGCCGGCGTGGAGCAACTCGCCACTCCTCATCGAGCTGAACTGGGGTGGCGAGTTGTTGAACCACGCTCCGGCTTGGGGTGGCAACTAGCTCCGTCGGGCCAAGCGAGGTTGGTGAAGCACCGAGCGGCCTCACCCGTATCCGGAGAGCTTGGTGGGCCACCCACCCGGGTAGTATGCAGGAGAACGGCTTCTCGGAAGCCATTAGAAGAGTGGAGAAAATGGTGAAGGAGGATATTGGGGAGCGGCGGAGGGGTGAGATTCTTGCCCGTTGTCTGTCTGGCCTCGTTCAAATAGAGGGCAAACGGTAGGAGCTTGGCCGGTGTCTGGCCTCGTTTAAACTGAGGGCGGACGGGAGGAGCTCAGCCAGTGTTGCGTTTAATTCCGGCCCACTCATGAATGCACGTGTGGCCGGAGTAGGTTTCTCGGTTTGAATGCGGTTTTAACGGAGGGGTTTGATGGAGGCAAGGAGGCGTGTTCAGCGGGGCATGTAGCGGGCAGCGCAGTACTATTTGATTTGACAGCGAGCATCACAGTTCCTGATACAGCTTTAATGCAGATGAGGGAGGGTGTAGCGGTTCCCGAAATGTTGTATGGCCAATGATGCATCCTCCTTCAATTAGCATCGTTAATGCATGAGGGAAGTAGTGGGAGGAGGACCAGGAAAAGAGGATGCACGATGTGAATGCTTGCACTCATACAAAGGCGCCCCTCCATTCCAATGCATCTACCACATCGTACGCACCTAAGCATTTGCCTAAGCACCTACACTAAGCGCAAAAGTGCTCACTCCAGACCCATGGCGGCGATGTGCGCGAGCGGCCAGCGGCTGTGCTAGATGGTCCACGTCACCGGCCTGCGGCATGGCGCCGAGGATCGTCTCCAGACGGTGTTGGCGACTGGCTGGTGGATGGCCACCGTCTATGCAAATTACGACTCTCAGTTGGACCAGATTATCATTGCCACCAGCAACAAGTTCACTGTCCTCAAGAAGCTCGCGGACGACATTGCCATACTCCTCCAACACGTGCGCCTGGGCTCCTCATTGCCTGCCACCCTAATTGGCCTCCATGGCCGGAACCTCTTCCAAGCACTGGTGGCCCTGCGACTGCCCGCCGATGCCATGAAGAATGTCCACCTGGAGGTCGCGCTTGCCGCGAGGTGCCTCGCCCTGCAAGAATTGTCGACCTACACATTTATGTGTATGAGCAAATCATGTACATAAGTATCCACAAGGCCAGTGAGGACGCTATGATGTTGGCCTTCCTCAACTGGCTGGAAGCCTTGGATGCCTTTGCTGAGAAGCACCTTGACCTCGCCACAAAATCCGCCACTCCACAGCCACCGGTCGGTGGCCCAGCGTACTAAGTTTAGGAGGAGGAGGTCGTACGTTGATGGATGCATCTTTCTTCTTGCCTCCTGTAACCACCACTGCGATTGCATCATCGTGGCCTTAATTCTTATTCTACTATTGCATTCTCGTTCTAGTCAATACCGACATGTGCGATTCCTTTGCTTAATTACATGCATCACTATAACTAGTACTCCGTCCGTCAATTTATAAGTTGTGCTTACCTTTTCCATCAACTTCGCGCAATGCACGGGCATCTTGCTAGAAAGACTAGAACATGTCGGACCCTATGTGACCAAACCAACGATGCGCCAACCTAGCTACTATGTACCCTGCTTATCTGGGGAAATAGTCCCGCCCTAGCATTTCCAATCGTTATTTCTATCTATCGATCGTGCCAAGGAGCAGAACCAAATGTTACAATTTATACATGTTTCTCTACTCCTACTCCTATAAAAGACCCAGTTGGTCATGGTGGTGTGTCTGCCATCCGTCATTTCTGACCATTAGATCTGCATCTAACGGCTGTGAGGTAAGTTGTGGCATTTTTGCAACAATAGCCCACTTCTCTGCTCCAATTTGTAGAAAACCCCTTATTATCTTGAAATCAACCACATCCCTCCCTCACCTCATCAAAACAGCCTGAGAAATATATTTTGAGTGAAAAGTAATATATTAGGAGTATATCAAAAAATGTGATTTCTTTCAAGTTTGTGAACAAGTAGTACTATTCTACTACTTTGGATCCATCGCAACACACGGGCACATTGCTAGTAAAAGGAAAAGGCCTGCCGCGTTCGCGTCGCACCCACACACGCCCGAGAATCTGGAGTACTCCACGGCCCGTCCGGCACGCCACATAGCTAGGGAAGGCATGTTGCCTAGCATTTTCACTTTCATGTGGGACCGCCGTTGAGCATACCGACTTTTGGCAAACCGCACACCTCCCGCCGTTGGGTTGGAAAATAGAAACGAGGGGAAGATCTAGATGTAGCACGAAAGCCAAGAAATTTGGTGCCAGATAGGGCTCGTTGATAGAGTAGGGGCATTCCGTACTACTACTCCTACTAGTACAAAGTTTGTACTACAACTAGTACTACCACTACACAATTAGGTACGTGCACGGCACAACATCGTAGGAACAAAAAAATGAGAAGATCTTGTTTTGGGTGATTTATCTTTTTTTCAGTCAATGTAGTATCAATAATATGATGTGGGGGGCACCCACGAAGCTTATGTGGCTTGGTTGTATGGCTACGAAAGGTTAGAGAAAATAAATAGATAATGTGTTTAGAGTGCACTCCACTAAATAGATATACTTTGGATCCATTGCAACGCACGGGCCGGCACTATATCTATACCCCTATATAGTGTGTGAATAACTTTGAAAGTTGGTCGTTGGATGTAGCCAATCCGACGGTTAAAGATGGCAAACCCGAGCACTACTGGCCGTTGGATATCATCTACATTCCACCAGATTCACTACTAGGAAAAGGGCTATAGATGAAATGGATACTAATGGCGCACCTGACATGTGGTGCGCCACTACTATTTAGCAGTGGCGCACCATGTGCAGGTGCGCCATTAGTGTGGAAGACACTAATGGCGCACCAGACACATGGTGCGCCACTAGTAACAATTTTTTTTCCAAACATACTAATGGCGCATCCAGGCACAGTGTGCCATTACTAGTGCTAACTAGTAATGGTGCACCAGCCACATAGTGCACCACTACTACAGTTTTTTTATTCTTTTTTTGCAAAACTACTAATGGTGCACCGTGGCATAGTGCGCCATTACTAGTTTAAACTACTAATGGCGCACTGTGCCACGGTGCGCCATTAGTATATATATACTTTTATTTTACTTTTTTGCAAAACTACTAATGGCGCACCACCAGCAGGTGCGCCATTAGTAACCAGGGTTACTAATGGCGCATTTGCAGGTGATGCGCCATTAGTGACCTGGGACCAACAAGATATTTTGGACAGCCACACCTACCCACTCACTTTCCCCACTTCATTCTCTCCACCTCCTCCTCCAACCTTGTCTCGGCTGCCTCCTCCTCCTCCTCACCTCATTTCCACCATAGATTCATCCAAATTAAGTGGTTAAATTACCTTTTTTTTTGATAGGTAAGTAAGGGGGGAAGCTATCTTTATGTTGTTCTCCCTCCAACAACGTGCACATGCACTTTTTATGGCCTAGCTAGATCTATGTATGTTTGTGGTGAAGGAAATATGCCCTAGAGGCAATAATAAAGTTATTATTTATTTCCTTATTTCATGATAAATGTTTATTATTCATGCTAGAATTGTATTAACTGGAAACATAATACATGTGTGAATACATAGACAAACATAGTGTCACTAGTATGCCTCTACTTGACTAGCTCATTTATCAAAGATGGTTATGTTTCCTAGCCATGGACAAAAGAGTTGTCATTTGATTAATGGGATCACATCATTAGGAGAATGATGTCATTGACATGACCCATTCTGTTAGCCTAGCACTTGATCGTTTAGTATGTTGCTATTGCTTTCTTCATGACTTATACATGTTCCTGTAACCATGAGAATTATGCAACTCCCGTTTACCGGAGGAACACTTTGGGTACTACCAAACGTCACAACGTAACTGGATGATTATAAAGGAGTACTACAGGTGTCTCCGAAGGTACATGTTGAGTTGGCGTATTTCTAGATTAGGTTTTGTCACTCCGATTGTCGGAGAGGTATCTCTGGGCCCTCTCGGTAATGCACATCTTTATAAGCCTTGCAAGAAATGTGACCAAATGAGTTGGTTACGGAATGATGCATTACGGAACGAGTAAAGAGACTTGCCGGTAACTAGATTGAACTAGGTATTGGATACCGACGATCAAATCTCGGGCAAGTAACATACCGATGACAAAGGGAACAACGTATGTTGTTATGCGGTTTGACCGATAAAGATCTTTGTAGAATATGTAGGAACCAATATGGGCATCCAGGTTCCGCTATTGGTTATTGACCGAGAATAGTTCTAGGTCATGTCTACATAGTTCTCGAACCCGTAGTGTCCGCACGCTTAACGTTACGATGACAGTTATATTATGAGTTTATGAGTTTTGATGTACCGAAGGAGTTCGGAGTCCCGGATGAGATCGGGGACATGACGAGGAGTCTCTAAATGGTCGAGACGTAAAGATCGATATATTGGATGAATATATTCGGAGTTCGGAAAGGTTCTGAGTGATTCGGGTATTTTTCAGAGTACCGGAGAATTACGGGAATTCGCCGGGAGAAGTATTGGGCCTTATTGGGCCATACGGGAAAGAGAGAGGGGCTGCCTAGGGCAGGCCGCGCCCCCCCAAGGCCTAGTCCGAATTGGACTAAGGGGAGGGGCCGCACCCCTTCTTCCTTCGCTTCTCTCTTCCCTTTCCTTCTATCCTACTCCTACTACATGGAAGGTCTCCTAGTTGGACTAGGAAAGGAGGGAGTCCTACTCCCGATGGGAGTAGGACTCCTCCCTGGCGTGCCCTCCCTTGGCCGGCCGCCCCTCCCCCTTGCTCCTTTATATACGGGGGCAGGGGGGCACCCCATAACACACAAGTTGATATACGGATCGTTCCTTAGCCGTGTGCGGTGCCCCCCTCCACCATATTCCACCTCGGTCATATCATCGCGGAGTTTAGGCGAAGCCCTGCGCCGGTAGAGCATCATCATCGTCACCATGCCATCGTGCTGACGGAACTCATCCCCGAAGCTTTGCTGGATCAGAGCCTGGGGATCGTCATCGAGCTGAACGTGTGCTGAACTCGGAGGTGCCGTACGTTCGGCGCTTGGATCGGTCGGATCGTGAAGACGTACGACTACATCAACCGCGTTGTGCTAACGCTTCCGCTTACGGTCTACGAGGGTACGTGGACAACACTCTCCCCTCTGCTATGCCATCACCATGATCTTGCGTGTACGTAGGAAAATTTTGAAATTACTACGTTCCTTAACAGTGGCATCCGAGCTAAGTTTTATGCGTAGATGTTATATGCACGAGTAGAACACAAGTGAGTTGTGGGCGATATAAGTCATACTGCTTACCAGCATGTCATACTTTGGTTCGGCGGTATTGTGAGATGAAGCGGCCCGGACCGACATTACACGTACGCTTACGCGAAACTAGTTTCACCGCTACGAGCACTCGTTGCTTAAAGGTGACCGGCGGGTGTCTGTCTCTCTCACTTTAGTTGAACCGAGTGTGGCTACGCCCGGTCCTTGCGAAGGTTAAAACAGCACCAACTTGACAAACTATCGTTGTGGTTTTGATGCATAGGTAAGAACGGTTCTTGCTAAGCCCGTGGCAGCCACGTAAAATTTTATAACAACAAAGTAGAGGACGTCTAATTTGTTTTTGCAGGGCATGTTGTGATGTGATATGGTCAAGACGTGATGCTATATTTTATTGTATGAGATGATCATGTTTTGTAACCGAAGTTATCGGCAACTGGCAGGAGCCATATGGTTGTCACTTTATTGTATGAAATGCAAACGCCCTGTAATTGCTTTACTTTATCACTAAGCGATAGCGATAGTCGTAGAAGCAATAGATGTCGTAACGACAATGATGCTACGATGGAGATCAAGGTGTCGCGCCGGTGACGATGGTGATCACGACGGTGCTTCGAAGATGGAGATCACAAGCACAAGATGATGATGGCCATATCATAACACTTATATTGATTGCATGTGATGTTTATCCTTTATGCATCTTATCTTGCTTTGATTGACGGTAGCATTTTAAGATGATCTCTCACTAATTATCAAGAAGTGTTCTCCCTGAGTATGCACTGTTGCGAAAGTTCTTCGTGCTGAGACACCACGTGATGATCGGGTGTGATAGGCTCTACGTTCAAATACAACGGGTGCAAAACAGTTGCACACGCGGAATACTCGGGTTAAACTTGACGAGCCTAGCATATACAGATATGGCCTCGGAACACGGAGACCGAAAGGTCGAGCATGAATCATATAGTAGATATGATCAACATAATGATGTTCACCATTGAAACTACTCCATCTCACGTGATGATCGGACATGGTTTAGTTGATTTGGATCACGTGATCACTTAGATGACTAGAGAGATATCTGTCTAAGTGGGAGTTCTTAAGTAATATGATTAATTGAACTTGAATTTATCATGAACTTAGTCCTGGTAGTATTTTGCAAATTGTGTTATAGATCAATAGCTCGCATTGTTGCTTCCTTATGTTTTTGCTTCCCTATGTTTTTATATGTGTTCCTAGAGAAAACTATGTTGAAAAATGTTAGTAGCAATGATGCGGACTTGGTCCGTGATCTGAGGTTTATCCTCATTGCTGCACAGAAGAATTATTTCCTTGATGCACCGCTAGGTGACAGACCTATTGCAGGAGCAGATGTAGACGTTATGAACGTTTGGCTAGCTCAATATGATGACTACTTGATAGTTTAGTGCACCATGCTTAACGGCTTAGAATCGGGACTTCAAAGATGTTTTGAACGTCATGAACGATATGAGATGTTCCAGGAATTGAAGTTAATATTTCAAGCAAATACCCGAGTTGAGAGATATGAAGTCTCCAACAAGTTCTATTGCTAAAATATGGAGGAGAATCGCTCAACTAGTGAGCATGTGCTCAGATTGTCTGAGTACTTCAATCGCTTGAATCAAGTGGGAGTTAATCTTCCAGATAAGATAGTGATTGATAGAATTCTCTAGTCACCATCAACAAGTTAGTAGAACTTTGTGATGAACTGTAGTATGCAAGGGATGACGAAAATGATTCCGAGCTCTTCGTGATGTTGAAATCAATGAAGGTAGAAATCAAGAAAGAGCATCAAGTGTTGATGATTGACAAGACCACTAGTTTCAAGAAAAGGGCAAAGGGAAAGAAAGGGAACTTCAAGTAGAATGACAAGCAAGTTGTCAGTCCCGCGAAGAAGCCCAAAGCTGGACCAAAGCCTGAAACTGAGTGATTATACTGCAAAGGAAATGATCACTAGAAGCGGAAATGCCTTGAATATTTGGTGGATAAGAAGGATGGCAAAGTGAACAAGGGTATATTTGATATACATGTTATTGATGTGTACCTTACTAGTGTTTATAGTAACCCCTGAGTATTTGATACTTGTTCGGTTGCTAAGATTAGTAACTCGAAACAGGAGTTACAGAATAAACAGAAACTAGTTGAGGGTGATGTGACGATGTGTGTTGGAAGTGGTTCCAAGATTGATATGATCATCATCGCACACTCCCTATACTTTCGAGATTAGTGTTGAACCTAAATAAATGTTATTTGGTGTTTGCGTTGAGCATGAATATGATTTGATCATGTTTATTGCAATACGGTTATTCATTTAAAGTCAGAGAATAATTGTTGTTCTGTTTACATGAATAAGACCTTCGATGGTCATACACCCAATGAACATAGTTTGTTGGATCTCGATCATAGTGATACACATATTCATAATATTGATGCCAAAAGATGAAAAGTTAATAATGATAGTGCAACTTATTTGTGGCACTGCCGTTTGGGTCATATCGGTGTAAAGCGCATGAAGAAACTCCATAAAGATGGATTTTCGGAATCACTTGGTTATGAATCATTTGATGCTTGCGAACCGTGCCTTTTGGGCAAGATGACTAAAAACTCCGTTCTCCGGAACAATGGAACAAGCTACTGACTTATTGGAAATAATACATACCGATGTATGCGATCCAATGAGTGTTGATGCTCGTGGCAAGTATCGTTATTTTCTGACCTTCACAAAATGATTTGAGCAGATATGGGTATATCTACTTGATGAAACATAAGTCTGAAATAATTGAAAGGTTCAAAGAATTTCAGAGTGAAGTGGAAAAATCATCGTAACAAGAAAATAAAGTTTCTACGATCTGATCGCGGAGACGAATATTTGAGTTACGAGTTTGGTCTTCAGTTAAAACAATGTGGAATACTTTCACAGCTCACACCACCTAGAACACCACAATGTTATGGTGTGTCTGAACATCGTAACCGCACTTTATTGGATATGGTGCGATCTATGATGTCTCTTATCGGTTTTACCACTATCGTTTTGGGGTTGTGCATTAGAGACAGCTGCATTCACGTTTAAAAGGGCACCATCTAAATCCGTTGAGATGACACCGTATGAACTATGGTTTAGAAGTAAACCTAAGCTGTCATTTCTTAAAGTTTGGAGTTGCGATGCTTATATGAAAAAAGTTTCAACCTGATAAGCTCAAACCCAAATCGGAGAAGTGCGTCTTCATAGAATACCCAAAGTTAACTATTGGGTACACCTTCTATCACAGATCGGAAGGCAAGTTATTCATTGCTAAGAATGGATCCTTTCTAGAGAAGGAGTTTCGCTCGAAAGAAGTGAGTGGGAGGAAAGTAGAACTCGATGAGGTAACTGTACCTGCTCCCTTATTGGAAAGTAGTTCATCACAGAAATCTGTTCCTGTGACTACTACACCAATTAGTGAGGAAGTTAATGATGATGATCATGAAACTTCAAATTAAGTTACTACAGAACCTCGTAGGTCTTCCAGAGTAAGATCCGCACCAAAGTGGGATGGTAATCCTATTCTGGAAGTCATGGTACTAGACCATGATGAACCTACGAACTATGAGGAAGCAATGATGAGCCCAGATTCCACGAAATGGCTTGAGGCCATAAAATCTGAGATATGATCCATGTATGAGAACAAAGTATGGACTTCGATTGACTTGCTCGATGATCAGCAAGCCATGTTAAATAAATGGATCTTCAAGAGGAAGACGGACATTGATAGTAGTGTTACTATCTACTAAGCTCGACTTGTTGCGAAATGTTTTCAACAAGTTCAAGGTGTTGAATACGCTGAGATTTTCTCACTCGTGTTGAAGCTTAAGTCTGTCTGAATCATGTTAGCAATTGCCACATTTTATGAAATCTGGCCAATGGATGTCAAAACTGCATTCCTTAATGGATTTATTAAAGAAGAGTTGTATATGATGCAACCAGAAAGTTTTTGTCAATCCTAAAGATGCTAACAAAGTGTGCAAGCTCCAGCAATCCATCAATGGACTGGTGCAAGCATCTCGGAGTTGGAATATACGCTTTGATGAGTTGATCAAAGCATATGGTTTTATACAGACTTTTGAAGAAGCCTGTATTTACAAGAAAGTGAGTGGGAGCTCTGTAGCATTTCTAATATTATATGTGGATGACATATTGTTAATTGGAAATGATATGGAAATTCTGGATAGCATGAAAGGATACTTGAATAAGAGTTTTTCAAAGCAAGACCTCGGTGAAGCTGCTTACACATTGAGCATCAAGATCTATATAGATAGATCAAGACGCTTGATAAGATTTTTCAATGAGTACATACCTTGATAAATTTTTGAAATAGTTCAAAATGGAACAGTCAAAGAAGGAGTTCTTGCCTGTGTTACAAGGTGTGAAGTTGAGTAAGACTCAAGACCCGACCATTGCAGAAAATAGAAAGAGAATGAAAAGTCATTCCCTATGCCTCAGTCATAGGTTCTATAAAGTATGCTATGCTGTGAACCAGACCTATTGTATACCTTGCTCTGTGTTTGGCAAAGGAATACAATTTTGATCTAATAAGTAGATCACTGGACATGGGTCAAGAATATCCTTAGTGAGGACTAAGGAGACGTTTCTCGATTATGGAGGTGATAAAAGAGCTCGTCGTAAAAGTTACAACGATGCAAGCTTTTACACCAATCCAGATGACTCTAAGTCTCAATCTGGATACATATTGAAAGTGGGAGCAATTATCTAGAGTAGCTCCGTGCGGAGCATTGTGGACATAGAATATTTGCGAAATACATACAGCTCTGAATATGACACACCCGTTGACTAAGCTTCTCTCACGAGCAAAACATGATCATACCTTAAAACCCTTTGGGTGTTAATCACATAGCGATGTGAACTAGATTATTGACTCTAGTAAACCCTTTGGGTGTTGATCACATGATAATGTGAACTGTGGGTATTAATCACATGCAGATGTGAATATTGGTGTTAAATCACATAGCGATGTGAACTAGATTATTGACTCTAGTGCAAGTGGGAGACTGAAGGAAATATGCCCTAGAGGCAATAATAAAGTTATTATTTATTTCCTTATTTCATGATAAATGTTTATTATTCATGCTAGAATTGTATTAACCGGAAACATAATACATGTGTGAATACATAGACAAACATAGTGTCACTAGTATGCCTCTACTTGACTAGCTCATTTATCAAAGATGGTTATGTTTCCTAGCCATGGACAAAAGAGTTGTCATTTGATTAATGGGATCACGTCATTAGGAGAATGATGTGATTGACATGACCCATTCCGTTAGCCTAGCACTTGATCGTTTAGTATGTTGCTATTGCTTTCTTCATGACTTATACATGTTCCTGTAACTATGAGAATTATGCAACTCCCGTTTACCGGAGGAACACTTTGGGTACTACCAAACGTCACAACGTAACTGGGTGATTATAAAGGAGTACTACAGGTGTCTCCGAAGGTACATGTTGAGTTGGCGTATTTCGAGATTAGGTTTTGTCACTCCGATTGTCGGAGAGGTATCTCTGGGCCCTCTCGGTAATGCACATCTTTATAAGCCTTGCAAGCAATGTGACCAAATGAGTTGGTTACGGAATGATGCATTACGGAACGAGTAAAGAGACTTGCCGGTAACGAGATTGAACTAGGTATTGGATACCGACGATCAAATCTCGGGCAAGTAACATACCGATGACAAAGGGAACAACGTATGTTGTTATGCGGTTTGACCGATAAAGATCTTCATAGAATATGTAGGAACCAATATGGGCATCCAGGTTCCGCTATTGGTTATTGACCGAGAATAGTTCTAGGTCATGTCTACATAGTTCTCGAACCCGTAGGGTCCGCACGCTTAACGTTACGATGACAGTTATATTATGAGTTTATGAGTTTTGATGTACTGAAGGAGTTCGGAGTCCCGGATGAGATCGGGCACATGACGAGGAGTCTCGAAATGGTCGAGACGTAAAGATCGATATATTGGACGACTATATTCGGAGTTCGGAAAGGTTCCGAGTGATTCGGATATTTTTCGGAGTACCAGAGAATTACGGGAATTCGCCGGGAGAAGTATTGGGCCTTATTGGGCCATACGGGAAAGAGAGAGGGGCTGCCTAGGGCAGGCCGCGCGCCCCCCCAAGGCCTAGTCCGAATTGGACTAAGGGGAGGGGCCGCACCCCCTCCTTCCTTCCCTTCTCTCTTCCCTTTCCTTCTCTCCTACTCCTACTACATGGAAGGTCTCCTAGTTGGACTAGGAAAGGAAGGAGTCCTACTCCCGGTGGGACTAGGACTCCTCCCTGGCGCGCCCTCCCTTGGCCGGCCGCCCCCTCCCCCTTGCTCCTTTATATACGGGGGCAGGGGGGCACCCCATAACACACAAGTTGATCTACGGATCATTCCTTAGCCGTGTGCGGTGCCCCCCTCCACCATATTCCACCTCGGTCATATCGTCGCGGAGTTTAGGTGAAGCCCTACGCCGGTTGAGCATCATCATCGTCACCACGCCGTCGTGCTGACGGAACTCATCCTCGAAGCTTTGCTGGATCGGAGCCCGGGGATCGTAATCGAGCTAAACGTGTGCTGAACTCGGAGGTGCCGTACGTTCGGTGCTTGGATCGGTCGGATCGTGAAGATGTACGACTACATCAACCGCGTTGTGCTAACGCTTCCGCTTACGGTCTACGAGGGTACGTGGACAAGACTCTCCCCTCCCGTTGCTATGCCAACACCATGATCTTGCGTGTACGTAGGAAATTTTTGAAATTACTACGTTCCCCAACACGTGGTGTTGCATATGTTTATGGTGTTGCATATATGTTTGTGTTTGTAGGTACCGGTATTTGAAATGCGATAGTTGCCAATATTTTGCCAGAATGTTGATTCATTTCCGTTTCGGCGAGAATTTTGGCACTATGCATTCTTTTTGGTCCTATTTTTAGGGAAAGTCATGCCAAATTTTTTCTTGGTTCTAAAATATCGTTTTGCTCTACCCCGCAGGCGACCATGGTCCGCACAATGACCGAAGGCATCGTGAATAGGTTTTTGAGCTCCACAAAGGCCGAGATGCTTCAGTAGATCAAGACGGAGATAAGATGTCCGTGTCGAAGATGCAAGTTGAAGAGCCTTACTGCGGACCTGGATTCCGGGCAGGTGCGGGACCACCTGCTCTTGCGTGGCTTCATGGATGGCTATCGGTGGCAAGGTGATGAAGATGACTATGAAGTTGTCCATGGGGGCCGGGCAAGAAATGAGGAAGGGCATCAAGACAACCACCGTGGCTCGGGTGGGCGAGAAGACGAAGAATCTCCAGGACATGATCACGACGGTGATGTTGTACACAATCATCATGTAGAAGATGCAGGACATGATGATGAGGAAGATGCCGGAGCAGACGAAGGGCATGATCATGAAGATGAAGATGCCGGCGGAGCAGACGACGATGGACCATCGATGGGCTGGGTGCAGGACCCTCATATTCAAGAGCTGCTTCTCAAGCAGATGGATAATGCAAGAGCTGTCGCCCGAGAGAAAGCCAAGCTGGATCAACTGGAGATATACGCGGTTACTCCATTGTATGAAGGATGCAGGCCCGAGGATACCCGCCTGAAAGTAATGCTCATGGCTCTGGAGATGAGGTAAAACACAAAATGACTGACGCATGCTTCGACAAGAACATGTCATTCTGGCACAAACGTCTTCCAAGGGGAACAAGTGCCCGACCAGTTTCGAGGTGGCGAAGAAAATCGTGTGTCCTCTGGATTTACCGCACGTGAAATACCATGTGTGCATGAACAATTGCATCATTTATCAGGACGAGCACACGGAGTCTACCATATGTCCGGTGTGCGGCGTCACTCGATACAAGAAGAGGAAGAAAGCTCCTCGAAAAGTGGTGTGGTACTTTCCGATCACTCCTCATTTACAGCGGTATTTCGTGGACCCTAAGGTAGCAAAGCTCCTATGTTGGCACGCGGATAGGGAGGAGAAGAAGCGAGAAGATGACGCAAATGATCCGGAGATAAATAAAAAAGACAAGATGCTGAGTCACCCTAAGGATGGGAGCCAGTGGCAAGCGTTGAACTTCGAACAGCCAGAATTTGGGAAGGATCCAAGGAACATCGTGCTGGGCGCGAGCACCGATGGAGTCAATCCGTTTGGCAGCCAGAGAAGCACACATAGGACCTGACCTGTGTTTGTGTGGATGTACAACCTACCCCCCTAGTTGTGCATGAAGAGGAAGTACATTCACATGAGTATGCTAATTGAAGGGCCGAAACAACCAGGGAACGACCTCAATCTGTATCTGGGGCTGCTGAAAGAGGAGCTACACACGCTGTGGAAAACGCCAGCCAATACGTGGGACGCCGCAGAGAAAGAATATTTCCCTATGAGAGTCGCACTGCTCACGACGGTGCACGACTATCTCGGTTACGGATATCTCGCGGGGCATGTGGTCCACGGATTTTCTGGATGCGTCAGGTGCATGGATGACACAACGTATCGCCAGCTAGATAGAGATCCCGGGTCTTCGAAAACCATGTTCATGGGACATCGAAGGTGGCTTCGCGATGATGACCCGTGGAGGAAACGCAAGGATCTGTTCGATGGTGAAACCGAACCCCGAAGACGCCCGCGTACGAGGAGCAGCGAGGAAATAGACCAGCTGTTGAAAAATTGGAAAGATTGCCCACTGACGGGAAAGAAGCAAAAGGCGCCAGAGCCCGGAAAGAAGCAAAAGGCGCCAGAGCCACTGCTGAAGGTATGGAAAACGAGGTCTGTTTTCTGGGACTTGCCGTACTAGAAGATCCACCGTGTGCCTCACAGCCTTGATATCATGCATATCACGAAGAACGTGTGCAATAGTCTGCTTGGTACCCTACTCAACATGCCAGAGAGGACCAAAGATGGGCCGAAAGCAAGGGCAGACTTGAAATCAATGGGCATCAGGGAGGAGCTTCACACTAATGATGATGATGATGATGATGATGAGGCGAAGCAGGATACGGAAAGTCGTCGCAAAGGCAAAAAGGCCAAGAAGACCGGAAATGAATACCCTCTCGCGTGCTTCACTCTAAGTCAGGAGGAGATCGATCAGTTTTTCACCTGCCTCATAGGAGTAAAACTTCCTTACGGTTACGCGGGGAAGATAAGCAGATACCTAGACACAACGAAGTAGAAGTTCATCGGGATGAAGTCTCATGACTGTCACGTGCTGATGACGCAGATACTTCCAGTTGCAATCCGTGGGATCATGGACGTGCACGTCCGTGGAATGCTATTTGGCCTATGCAACTTTTTCGATGTCATCTCTCGGAAGTCGGTTGGCGTGAGGAAACTCAGAAGGCTACAAGAAGATATCATGGTGATACTATGCGAGCTTGAGATGTACTTCCCGCCCGCATGCTTCGACATTATGGTGCATCTGCTGGTCCATATCATGGAGGATATCATCCAACTCGGGCCGACGTTCCTGCACAACATGATGCCGTTCGAAAGGATGAATGGTGTCATCAAAGGATACGTTCGCAACATGTCACGTCCAGAGGGAAGCATAGCCAGGGGCTTTTTGACCGAAGAGTGCATCTCCTACTACACGAATTATCTAGGCATCGAGAACCCCGTTGGTCTACCCGTCAATAGGCACCTCGGCAGGCTCGCTGGATGGGGTCACCGTGAGGGTCGCCGCGAAATGCATGTCGACTTCGAGGGTCGACTCGCCGACTTTGAAAGAGCAAACCTAGTCGCGCTACAACACATAGACGTGGTGGACCCTTGGGTGGTAGAGCACAAAACCTTTATTGAGAAGACATACAATGACCAAGGCCAACAGAGGAAGGACGGAGATATAATCAAAGAGCACAACTCATGTTTTACGCGTTGGTTCAAGCAAAAGCTTCTGTCATACCCTTTACATGAGGATTCTTCCGCAGAAGAACAACTCATATTCGCCTTGTCACAGGGCGCCGAGCACAACTTGATGACGTATGAGGCGTACGATATCAACGGCTACACATTCTACACTGAGGGAAAGGACATGAAGAGCGATGGTTATCAGAACTCCGGGGTAACGATGGAATCCTACACCGGTAACTTCAAGGACAGATACTATGGAAGGATCGAGGAGATCTGGGAGCTGAGCTATGCTGGAGAGAAGGTCCCGATGTTCCGTGTCAGATGGGCCAAGAGCGTCATAAAAGAAGACCGGTATTTCACCACCATGGTTATACCCGAAACCAAATCCAAGACCGCGGGCGCAAACGTCACCGCGAGAAATGAGCCATGGGAACTGGCTTCCCAAGTGGACCAATGCTTCTTCATTACCGACCCGCCAAAGCCTAGTCGTGTTATCGTGAGGAGAGGCAAAAGGAAGATCATCGAAATGGATGGAGTCGCCAATGAGCAAGACTTCGACAAGTACGGTGACCCGAAGATGGAACATGACGACGACGATTATGTATCAGCATACACCACAAGAAGAAGCAGGACCACCCTATCTAAAGGACGCCCGTATAAGAAAAGAACTCCATTTACGAAAAATAAGGGCAAGAAGATTGTGAACAGATAGCTAGCTAAGATCGATTGTATTTAAATTGTAGCCTTCATTTCTCGACTGTATTTCATGGGCACTTTTTGACCTCATGAATGTTTTTAAATTTGATGGACAGTCGATCTCGATCCTCCTCCATCTCAATCGCTATCCCACCTCGCCAGATCCGGTCCCCCTCGCCGCCGAGCACCCCCCGCACCCTCTCCCCCGCTCCACCGGCCGCCGCCGCTGACCCCCCCGCACCCTACCCCACTCCACCGCCGCCGCCGACCCACCGCACCCTCCCCCGCTCCACCGCCGCTGAGCACCCCCCGCACCCTCTCCCTCGCTCCACCGGCCGCCGCTGTCAACCCCCCGCACCCTGCCCCGCTCCACCGCCGCCATGCACCCCTGCTCCACCGGCCACCGCCGCCGAGGATAATTTCTCGATTGTATTTCATGGGCACTTTTTGAACTCATGAATGTTTTTATTACCGTTTCATATTCATATTCCTTTTCTTAAAAATTATTAGATGCAAAAAAATAAAAAAATTACTTATGGCGCACCTCTGGCTGGTGCGCCATTGCTATATAAAAAAAGATTACTAATGGCGCACCGAAGGGGGGTGCGCCATTGCTATCGAAAAAAACATACTAATGGCGCACCGCTGCGGGGTGCGCCATTAGTAAGCTTCCCCCACACTAAATCCCCAATACACATTTCTCTCTAATCTCTCCCCTACCTCATCTCACCTGCGCCCAAACCACCACCGACAACCACCGCCCCCTTAGAGTCGACAAACCCTAAATGATGAAACCTTGGATTTTATAGGGTGCCTCAGTGTCGATGAGAACCTAAATGATGTACGCTTAGGCTTTTAGGGTGCCTCGGCGTCGACAAACCCTAAATGATAAAAGCTTAGCTTTTAGGATGCCTCGGTGTCGACAAAACCTAATGATGAGACAATGATCTTGTTCCTTGACAATAACCAACTTTGTGACCAAACTTTTTTCCTATTTAGAGCGAAACATGGCCCACAACGATGGGGCCGGCGGTTCGAGCGGCAAGCAATTCTGGGAGCTGTCCCATGAGTTGGAGGAAGAACCTCACCACTATGAGGACGCCGCGGAAGACACCGATCCTGACTACACAACCCCTAGTGGCATCGGGGATGACACCACTAATGGTGCCATCGAGGATGCCACCACTGATGATGGCGGCGCACGCACAGATGGCAGCCAATCGAAGAGGCAACGGAAGGACCGGCGCCCGAGCGTGCTCGGCACCGTCAAGGAGGAATTTACTGAAGTGAACTCCGACAGGCATCCGACGGCGCCCAAAGAAGTAGTCAAGGGGTACTCGGTTCAGCTCGGGTGCATTCTCTGGAGCACCGTCTCGATCAACACTGAGAACCTAAGGCATAAGGACCGAGGGAATTTGCGCAACCTCCTCTTCATGAAGCTGCACGAACGATACAAGTTCCCCGCTGAATTTGCAAACACATGCCTCTCAGGGAACAAAGTGAACAGTGCCGCCCTCACGAGGATGAGCACGACCCTGTCTACTTGGAGAAGCACGGTGAAGGCAATGATTGAAAAAGGTGATAGTTATGAGAAGATCAAGGCGAAATATCCTTTGATCAGTGAAGATGACTACAAGGAGTTCAAGACCAAGTGCGAGAGCAGCGCAACCTCCGAATCAAGTCAATGGGGGAAAGAAATGCGGCAGTTGAACTTAGGGGTCCACCAACTCAGTCCCGGCGGTTACAGAGTGGCGGAGCCTATATGGGACAAGGAGGACGCGGAGCATGCCGAGCAAGGCCTACCACCCCGCTTCGAGAAATACCGTGACAAGCAGACCAGGAACTTTCTCAGGGCCCAGTACAAGGAGGACCCGGTAACAAAGGAGCTTACCACGGATTCGAAGACTAGGGCGCTTGAGCTTGTTCTGGTAAGAAATACACCCCCGCATAATTAGCTCCATATGGTTGCATTCTAATTAATCTCCAATATTTCTAAAGGGTTCATGTTCCTTCTGCAGGACACTGAAAGCAGTAGCGCGGGGTCGTCTCAGAGCTCCCCTTTCGACACCCTTTTAAATAGGGCGTTGAACGTAATGAAAAACAAGGATAAGCTCAGTAAGCCGACGTCAGCTGGTCGTGCGGCCGGCAAAGACTTGTCCACACAATGGTCGTCATACTATACCGCTGGTGGGCGAAAGGAGAAAAAGACCAGCTCGGAAAGCCAGTCGCGTGAGGTTGAAGCACTCAAGGCACAAGTGGAGCGGATTCCGGAGATTGTCCAAGAGCAAGTGCAACAACAACTAGGAACGACGCTCACTGTCATGGTGCCTACGTTGATTCATGGGCTGACGAAGTGGATTGCAAGCGGCCAACAGGGGCCTCCTCCGGTTCCCAGCTTCATGGCCAGCAACTCGCACAACGCGTAGGCGGCGCCATTGGTGTCTCCGGCGGCGCCATTGGTGTTTCCGACAGAGGCGGTATTCGTGTCTCCTGCGCCGGCACGGGCATTGGAGCTTAATGCACCTGGGTGTACGCCGGCCGGCACCTCGCCAGCAAGCGGCCCCTCCATCAGTTGCACGCCTGCCGTTGGCAGTGCCTCGGCATTAGCTGAGCTCGACGGCATCACGGTAACTAAGCCTCTCGGCTGATGACTTCATCTCCTTGCCTTTGACTGGGCATCCCTGACGCCCTACATGTTTTCACAAGGCGCCGCTGACGTTCCTTGCACTCTCCTACACTTCGTGGCCGGCGAGTTGGTCGATGTCGCCAAGGGCAGAATTGTTCAAGCGGGCAACCCCGTGTTCCACGGTAATCTGATGCCATGCACCTTGTATAGGTTGAACTGGTTTGGGTACTGCCAGGCTGCGATGAGGTGTTACCTCTGATTCAACCCGCTGGGGCCGATGAAGACGATGTGATGACCCTCAGCGCCTGCGTAAGCTGGCCCCTACTTTGGCCGAAGAGCCAGATTCGTTTGGGGGCGGGGGACACCACCCCACAGACAAGACCGCCAGTCGTGCCGGCGCCAAGCCATGGCAAGAACGCCGCAATGCTACCGGACATGCCGGCATCCCTATGGCATAGGATCCGGACATGCATATGGCACAGGATCCGGACAACAACGACAATGACGATGGTACATTTACCAACGTCGATGAGTACTTTGCCGAACATGGGTACGCTGACGAGTTCTGCGGGCCTCTTTCTCAAGAACCCAACCAAGACGACCACGATCTAGCTGGTACGGCGGAGAAACCCAATTGCAACAGGCGTTCAGTTCTCAGGAGACGCCTCCAGCTGCCGCCTTCACCGAGCCTATGAGCAGAACTCGGTCCCATTACAGCAGATCAAGAAGCAGGGGCGGAAACGAAAGACTAACAAGGGCGCCAGTGTGAGCCAGCCGGCACCGAGTACGATCCTTGCTTAGGACGGGCCACCTTCACCTAATGATATCTCGAGGAGGGTGCATTTGGCGGGTAGGGCGATGTTACCGACAAATATGCTCAATGCTGCAACCGATGCTATGTGGAGTCTGCATGACAGTGTTCTTTCTTTGGAGAAGCGGCGTCTCTCCCAGAATGATGTGGCATACCCAGTTTTCGTGGCCAAGGTGCCAGGGGGCAAGGGCTTTGTGGATGGCGCCATCAGGGGTATGATCGTCCTGCGGTTTGATGACATATCTGCTATGTTTAACCTTCATCCGCTGCACTACACCTTCGTTTGGCTGTTTTCGCTCAGTATGGAGATGCGGATCATTCGAGACAAGACCCCGTACATCGGGATAGTCGACCCCTTCTACATGCGTGCCAAGATCTTGGGCAGCGCTGGGGACCGGCAAGTCGCGAGTTCACACCTCGAAGGCGTCATTCTGGCAAACCCAGATAAGGATAACTTCCTCGTGCCTTACTTTCCCGAGTAAGTCATCCCCTCACCGCCCTGTAACATATGATTTCTTAGATTTTGATCATTCTTTTTTTCTAACATTCCGTGTTCTGTGCAGTAACACACATTGCACCCTCATCCTCTTAAGCCTGAGATATTCAATGGCCACGTATTTCGACCCGGACCGTGACTCCAAGATAGACTACACAAATATCAAGAAAGTTCTTGATGATGCTCTCCCCGGCTACGCCAAATCTGGAGGCACCTTTAAGTGGCCAGTTCGTAGGTACGGCAGGCATGTGTTCACCCACAATACGTTGTTCCCCTACGTCAAGCAGCCGCCTGGCGGTCAGAAGGATGCCTACTACGCCCTCCATCACATGCGGGCGATCGTACGGGACCATAATCACCTTCTGCTACCAAATAATGTCAAAGATTGGGTCACAAGCTTGGCGGCAATCCAGGACGTGGACCTCCGACAAGAATTCTTTTGCATCCAGTCGGAGTTTGCAGAAATCATCCATCAAGATGTCCTTCGTACCTCGGGGCAGTTCTACCTCAGATATCAACCGTCCAACAGTGAGATAGACACAACACTACAAATGCAGGCTGACAACACCCGCGACTTCATGACCATCACAAAAGACGGCGGCTTCATCCACGCTCCGGTCCCATGAGTCGAGTCGAAAGTAGTGATGCTATGTGTAGTTCTGAAACATCGATTAGCTCATGTTGTAATTAAACTTTAATGAACTTGTATGTCTCTTTGGTTTGGACAGTCGTTCAACTTAGATGTAATCGATGCTATTTATTAGTAGGACCATGAATCGTGCTATTAATGTCTTGCTTTTCTCTTCCGATCCTTTTGTTGCATACTTATATATTGCTTATGTATTGTCTATTGTTTGGCTTGTGCATAGAGATGCCATTGTATGTTGTGTACAAGGGTAAGGTTCCCGGAGTCTACGACGACTGGGAGGAGTGTCGGAGACAGGTTCACCGTTTCAGCGGTAACAGTTACAAAGGGTACACCACTAGGGCGGAGGCGAAATCTAGATACGCCCGCTATCTAGCGAGAGAGAGGAGGGAGCGTTGGAGGAACCGGATAAAGACCAGTTTCATCACGATGATGCTCATCGTGATGACCGCAGCTCTCTTCTATGTGATGGTAGTTTAGATGATCGATATCGACTTGTAATGTGAAGACAAACTCGCTACTCACGGTCTCGAGACTTGTAGTGTTCTATCTTTGTTCGGTCTTTTGAATTCGGAGACTAATATGATGAATTGTATTCAGAGACTAATCTTCTATTGTATTCGATGAATCTGTTGTTGCTGTGTGGTGTTGTCTATATTCTGTCCAATAATACATTTTGTAACCTGTGCAAAAATCAGAAAAGTAAAAAAAACCTAATATTCATACTAATGGCGCATCACCACAAAGTGCGCCATTAGTATGCCAAAGGACACTAATGGCGCATCACCCCACAGTGCGCCATGAGTATGCCAAAGGATACTAATGGCACATCACACCACAGTGCGCCATTAGTATGCCAAAGCACATGGGTAAATATGGCCCCCTGGGAGGCATACTAATGGCGCACCGTAATTGTCCAAACTTTTTTTTCAAAATGAATTCTCACTATTTGTTTTTACTTTATGCTTTATAATGCACAATTCCATGAACCTTAAAATAGATTTTTTATAAAACTAATTGATTTTGAACTAGATGAACTATAATAACTAAACGAACATCTACATCATGCATATATGACTCAAAGCTTACATGCTATAGTGCGTTATTTATTCATAATTTGGTTACCAAATCTCATGCATGCAATGCACGTGTACCTTACTAGTTGATAGTAGTAAGAAACAAATTTCGGGTTTGGCACGAGCTCGTATTGCGGGAGCACCACAAGGCCTGCCGCAGGAGTTAAATTTCCCTCTCGGGGTCCATGGGACGGAGCTTCAGTGGCTTAGTGCACCAGCCTATGAGTCAATGACATGCTGACCTTAAATGCGGCTAGACCACATGTCATTCTCATGGTGGTGGCGTGGTTCGTGACTCACTTGAGATGAACCGGCCGGTGGTGGCGTGGCCGTGGCGAGGGTGCCATAGCTGGGCGTCGGGGTGTTACAAGGCATAGATGGCCACACCGATGGGTACTACATGTAGTATAGAAGTACTCCAGCTAAGTATTGATGCCTGGGATGAAATGTGTCATAGCCATTAGATGAAAATTCGATGGTGCGGGAGTATGGATCGGAGCACAGGAGCGGAGCAGGCAAACCACGTCTAATCGGGTGTGGCTGTGGTAGAAAGTTGATGGTCGCCGCAGTTCAGCTGGCCCGCATGTCATGCACACAAAGGCAGAGGAGCGGTGGGGCCGAGAGGGATGAGGCGCACGTTGGGGGACGTCATGCCATGGATTGGAGCGGCGACGTGGGAATCGCGTGTGGGTATGGAAGTGGTAGAAACAAGAAACGTGATGGTCGACATGGTTCAACTTCCATGGACAAGATGTCATGTCTGCTGACACATGCATCGCATACCGTTCACTACAAGGAGCCGTAGTAAAGAAAACTTGTTCCAAAGATACCATTTTCCCCATAAAATTCTCGAGATATCATTAGTTTTTAGACATAGAATTACTCCTGCAAGGGTCAATCACAACAGGTGTTTTGTAAAAAAAATGCATCTTGATGTTCCCTGCAATGCACGGGCATCTTGCTAGTTATAGAAGAAGCCCACATAGGCATCTTGCCGCTGGGTGTGCCACTGACCCAAACTCAATTTTTTTTAGACGCTTAGGTGCACCGTATGCCGTGACATGCTACAAAATGTAAAAGAAAAATAGCTCCATTTTTTCTAAAACATGTTATCTTCAAACCAGCCACACATGTCCCTCACCTCATCAAAATAGACCGAGGAATATATTTTGAGTAAAGCATGATTTATTTTTACTGATATATGTATATCAAAACTAGAGTGTTTATATTTCAAGCCCGTGAACAAGTATTATTCTACTACTTTGGATCCATTGCAACGCACGGGCCAGCACATTGGTAGTAGTAGTCTCTATCTCTATCTCTACTCTACTCTTATAAAAAATAGAGTTGTTGATGATGGTGTGCCTGCCATCCTATAGTATAGGTCGTCCGATTTATATCTTTGCAAATAATGCCTTCCCTCGTTCATCCTTTTCTCCCACAAGATAAACTACTCATACAAATGCATCTTGATGTTCCGTGCAACGCACGGGCATCTTGCTAGTCTACTACTCTCTTATATCTATCTACTCTTATAAAAAGGAGAGTTGGTGATGATGGTGTGCCTGCCATCCTGCAATATAGGCCGTCCGATCTATATCTAATGGATAGGAAGGAAACTATGACAATTTACCTCCTCTCCATATTTGCAGATAAGGCCTTCCCTCGTCCATCCTTTTCTCCCACAAACTCTTGATGTTCCATGTAATGCACGGGCATCTTGCTAGTCTTATAAAAAAATAGAGTTGGTGGTGATTGTGTGCCTGCCATTCTGCAATATAGGCTGTCCGATTAATATCTGACGGATAGGAAGAAAACTATGGCAATTTTGCAAAAAGATACCTACACCCCTCTCCACATTTGCAAATAAGGCCTTCCCTCGTTCATCCTTTTCTCTCACAAGATAAACTACTCATACAAATGCATCTTGATGTTCCGTGCAAAGCACGAGGATGCTTCCTTGGGGGTCTCTCCAGCGTGGCGTGGCCATAGTTGCAAGTTGACGCCCCTTGAGATGCCGACATTGAGGGGCACTCAAATTTTGTCCGATGAGCAGGTAAGATGAGTTTGATCACATAGTATATACATTCTAAAGACTACTTCCATATCCATTTCCTAATTCTCCCCCTGCCCACTGTTTGACAGGTTAGGCTCGGTGCGAGTGGAGATTGGCTTGGATATGTACGTGTCGGCGTTCTGGGAACGAGGGTCCCCAGACTTGCCTACCTGCGGCCTGCGGCGTGGCTCGAGGGAGGCCCAGCGCAGCCCATCTTCATCAACACAAGCTCAAGACCCTCGCGAGGGTCCAAGCCTCGCGGGGCGGACGACAAGGAGCTTCCTCAGGCATGGCCTCGTCAGGCTGGCTCACGAGGAGGCGGAGATTTCAAGGCAGGGTACCTCGCGAGGTGCCCATGACGCAAGCCATGACGAATAGGGGCGCCAGTCGGGCGCTAGCCCGCGCAATGTCCTCCTTTCCTCTTTGGTGCAAAGGGAGCAAGCGCAGGCGCGAGCATCAAGCAAAGGCATCCATTTCAGTGCAACGAGACCAAGACCAGCCCAACGGCAGGGAAGAATTCATTGTGGAGCCCAAGCAGGCGTCACCACCAGAGCCTTTGACAGGCGAGGACCAACTTTAGTCAGGATAAGTGTATCCGTTGTTCCCCTTCAAAATGGCCAATTGTTGGCGCCCTTCCCGCTCAATATTTGGGAAGAGGCCCAGGGCCTTTGCCTATAAATAGGACTAGCCACCCCCAGGGTAGAGACATCCAGCAGGGAGACCAGAGCTAGAAGCCTGATCTAGAGATCGAGCATCAAGAATCCAAGAGCGAGAACCAAGTAGTACAGCCAAGAACAGACCCTCGCGAGGCTGTTCTTCCTTGTATTGTTCATCATCAGCCCAAGAGGCAATCCACCACACCACACACTGGAGTAGGGTATTACACCACAATGGTGGCCTGAACCAGTATAAATCTCGTGTCCCTTGTGTTGTTCTGTTTCGTAGTTTATATCCTAGCGATTCGGCGAGGAACAGGCAGGCAGAGGGTCGAATCTCCGCGCGCACCCCAGAGTTCGAACCTCAAGGGTCTGCCGGAACCCAAAATCCGACATTTGGCGCGCCAGGTGGGGGTGCGCCGGAATTCGCCTTCCGTCATCTTGTTCTTCTTCGACCATCGCATCCATGTCTGACGCTCGTCGGGCTCGCGCCAAGCGCTGAGCCGCCCTCGCTTCCCATGTCGCCCAGACGGCTCCCGTCGGCGGGCGCCCTCGTCGTTCCCCGTCACCTGCCATCAACGCCGCCACCGGCCCGGCGTGGAACGAGCATCAAGCGTCATCCCAGCATCCATCCATGAGGCGGGACGGCCGCACTACCACACCCTCGCTCACCCTCGCTGGTTCTTCGTCACGCGCGCCCCGTGCGGCCATGGAGGCCTGAGCTGTGCTCATCGCGGCAAACGAGCTCCTGCAGTACCGCCCCATCAACAACGTCTACGAAGAGTGGCTCGACCGAATCGCCGAACTTGTCCGCGCCGCCGGGGGCTCCCCCGTGCCGTCCTTATCGCTGCACCCCGCCCCGCCCTACGCGGGCAATGAAGCTCCTGGGGCGCCTCAGCCGCCTCCACCTCAAGAACGCGCCCTAGCCCCAAGGCGTGTGGACCCTGGACGGAACCCGCTCCGTCAGACGCCGGCGCAGCAAGAGCAGAGCTGCCAAGAAGTCCCTCGCCCCCAAGAAGCCGCCCGAGCGCTCCCTGCTCCAGCATGTCAAGATCCTGCGCTGCCTCCAGCTGCGGCGCATGGGGACCCGCAAGACCAAGCTCTCCGTTGCCCCAGGCCTCCTATGGCCAGAGCAGGCCGCCGCGCCTTCACCTCCGAGCTACGCAGTGTCGCGTGGCTCGGCAAGTTCAAGCCAGACCTGCCTCCTCGCTACAAGCCATGAGAGGCAGCCGCCACCTACCCACTGTGGCCCCCCATCCAGGCGAGGATGGTGGGTTGCGCGTCTGCATCGACATACCGGGGCTCAACCGAGCCGCGTCTCAGGAGTGCCTCTGGCCCTCGCGAGGGGGACGTTGCGAGGGTCCGCCCCACAGCTACATTCGCATGCCTTATGGCTTGCCGAATGCGGCTGCTGCACACCAGCGCCTCATGAGAGCTATCCTGGAGGCTCAAGAGGTCAGGCATTCTGCAGCCCTGGTGGAGATGGAGATGGCCTGCGAGGAGCCGCCGGCGCCTCCGGAGCCTCCTGAGGCCCATGGGCCTGGGGGCTCGTGAGGATCGGCTCCCGCAGCCCACCGAGTTCGCTACACCAACACCCCTTCGTCCCCAGCATCATCACGTGACATCTTTCAAGTTTCATTTCCAGCTGGGAGCGCCCACAGGGCCGCATTTGATTCCCAGGCTGCATGGGTCTGTCCCTGCGGCATGTATCCCTTTGGTTTCATGTTCTTAGCTTACCTTATTGGGGGCGCCCCTCGGGCTGCATCATCCCCAAGCCGCTCGGGCCTGACCCAGCGGCATGTACCCTTCTTGCGTTTATCTTAGGGCTATGCTCTCAACCCACCTTGTTTGTTATTTGGTGCCTTTTTCCCTTGGGTGTCGGAATCTTGGGCGTTAAAGGGGGGTACTTGAGCATCGCGACTCAGGGCTCCTACCGGATCTCTGGCCCTCACCCTCTGGTCTTGTCCACGACATCGCGACTTGGCATGCCAGCGACGGCTGAGACCAGCCCGAGAGCCGGGACCCGAGGACGTAGAGTTTCGACATCTAACCCAGCTTGCGCGTTAAAGGGGGGGGTGCCTGAGCATCGCGACTCAGGGCTCCTACCGGCTCTCCGGCCCTCACCCTCTGGTCTTGTCCACGGCATCGCGACCTGGCATGCCAGCGACGGCTGAGACCAGCCCGAAAGCCGGGACCCGAGGACGTAGAGTTTCGACATCTAACCCAGCTTGTGCGTTAAAGGGGGGGTGCCTGAGCATCGCGACTCAGGGCTCCTACCGGCTCTCCGGCCCTCACCCTCTGGTCTTGTCCACGGCATCGCGACCTGGCATGCCAGCAATGGCTGAGACCAGCCCGAGAGCCGGGACCCGAGGACGTAGAGTTTCGACATCTAACCCAGCTTGCGCGTTAAAGGGGGGTGCCTGAGCATCGCGACTCAGGGCTCCTACCGGCTCTCCGGCCATCACCCTCTGGTCTTGTCCACGGCATCGTGACCTGGCATGCCAGCGACGGCTGAGACCAGCCCGAGAGCCGGGACCCGAAGATGTAGAGCATCGGCTGGCCAAATTTGTAGGAACACACTCCATGATAAGGCCCAAAGCCAGGCGCAACCCGCTTTGAGGTAGGGCCCTGTGAGTCCCGCGCGGGCTCACGGGAGCCCCAATACGCCTCGCCAGGCCTTTCGTGCCTCGTCGCCTCTCCAAAGCAACTAACGACTAACTGTCGATTGCCACGACGAACTCTCGTTCCTTTTGTGATGAACCTGCAGGGTCCCTCCAAAGAGCATCGCCAGGCGAGGCCCTCATGGTGCTTTCTTCGCTCTCGTTCACGCGACTTGCTTGCACGTTAAAGGGGGGTGCCTGAGCATCGCGACTCATGGCTCCTACCGGCTCTCCGGCCCTCACCCTCTAGTCTTGTCCACGGCATCGCGACCTGGCATGCCAGCGACGGCTGAGACCAGCTCGAGAGCCGGGACCCGAGGACGTAGAGCAGAAAGGGGAGCGAAGGCGAGAAGGGAGGAACACGCGAGGACCTTGCCAAGCAACCCCTCATCGGCCAAGGCGCGAATCTAGCGCCACACTAGGGAGCGTTTTCTGACCCTCGAGATAAGTCACCCTCCGAAAACACTGGTTATTGCAGCACCGTCCCCGCATCAAGTGCCATCCTGTGTTAGCAACATCGCTCTCCTTTCTCACCGAATGATGGCTGCTTGAGCGCTAAGGGGGACCTCCTGAGCATCGCGACTCAGGGGCTCTTACCGGACCTCGGGCCGCTCACCTCCTGGCCTTGACCACGGCATCGCGACCTGGCATACCAGCAACGGCTGAAGCCGCCTTGGGACTGGGACCTGTCGGCGCAGAGCGTCAGGCCCTCGCGAGGTCTGAAAGGAGGAAACTAAGCTAAAACGGAATAAGCATCTTGCACTGCTTCGCAATAAGGATCATATTAACAAGTGGAGCTACAAACATCTTACAAAACCCCGTGGGGTATATTCTTGGCCCCTCGCAGGAACAAAAGACGCGAATCCTAAGGGATCCTAACTACGGGGGCCATCGCGGCAGACGCCATCATCAACAGTGGGCCGCCCAGCACCGACGCCATCCAGATCAGGGGCGGCGACGGCCTGACGAGCCCGCCCTGCTCCAGGAGCGGCGCAGGCTCGGGGGCTCGTAGCTGTCGTCGCTCGTCTCCAGAGTCGCGAAGAGCTCGACGGAGTCACTGGATCCTCCGGTGCCCCCATCGCATGAGGAGCAGCCAAGGGAGCGGTTGGCCGGCCTCTGTCTCGCCGCGGCAGAGTCCCGACCGCCTCTCCCAGGGCAGCACTCCAGCCAGCGACCCTCTGCATCGAAGACCTTGAAGGACATCACCGAAGCGCCGTCGTACTCTAGATGGATCACGAGGGCGCCCCTTGCTCTACAGACCCGGGCGACCTCGCCCCAGCCTCGAGTCATGAAGACCTCGCCCGGGGCAACGACCGCGACCTCTGCCCCGGTCGCGGGGGTGCCGCAGCCGGCGTGCTGCAGCCAAAGCCCCAGGGGTTCCCCTGTGGGATGACGGAGGCGAAAAAGGGGGGAGATGAATCCAAGACTTAGGAAGCATGGCGGCGCGAAGCACGAACTCCCGGCAGGAGCCCTTGGTGTGGACTCCAGGGGGGAAGACGCACACCTTCATGACCCGCCAGCGTCGTCGGCGGTGCCGCTCGTGGCGTTCGGTGTCGACTCCTTCAGAGCTGCCAAAGTGCGCGTACAAGGGAAGAGGGAACCCTGGTGGTGGCCGCTCACACCAGGGTCTTGACGCTTCCTGGCGAGTGCCCTCGCCCTCACACCAGAGAGCAAGCCGGTTCTTCGGGGGAAGCGGGTCAGGATCCTCTTGGGGAGCTTTTCCCTTCTCTTCCGCGAAGAACCGGCGGATCGGAGCCATTGCAGCAAGACGGAGCAAGGCCCATGAAGGAGAAGAAGCAGAGGGAGTAGACTGGAAGGGCGCGCGCCATTCCGTACTTATAGCCGGCGAAGGCCAACCATCGACCACCACGATCACAGGTAATCATGACCCGCTTTGCATGCAGGGACTTGTCGAATCCGTGCAGTTACCAAGGCGTCATGGGGAAGTGGAGGTGCCCACGTCCAATCAACCGCCACACGGCGCCCAAGGCCGCAGGCTGTTAGGGCCCGCGATGCTTCGCATTTGCCCTTTCGCCTCTCTACTCGGCCAAGTCCGGGCGCTCCGTGGGCCCGGGGGCTACTGTCGGTGTTCTGGGAACGGGGGTCCCCAGACTTGCCTGCTTGCGGCCTGCGGCGTGGCTCGAGGGAGGCCCAGCGCAGCCCATCTTCATCAACACAAGCTCAAGACCCTCGCGAGGGGCCAAGCACGGGGCGGACGACAAGGAGCTTCCTCAGGCATGACCTCGTCAGGCTGGCTCACGAGGAGGCGGAGAGTTCAAGGCGGGGTACCTCGCGAGGTTCCCATGACGCAAGCCATGACGACCAGGGGCGCCAGTCGGGCGCCAGCCCACGCAGTGTCCTCCTTTCCTCTTTGGTGCAAAGGGAGCAAGCGCAGGCGAGAGCATCAAGCAAAGGCATCCATTTCAGTGCAACGAAACCAAGACCAGCCCAACGGCAGGGAAGAAGTCATTGTGGAGCCCAAGCAGGCGTCACCACCAGAGCCTTTGATAGGTGAGGACCAACTTTAGTCAGGATAAGTGTACCCGCTGTTCCCCTTCAAAATGGCCAATTGTTGGCGCCCTTCCCGCTCAATATTTGGGAAGAGGCCCAGGGCCTTTGCCTATAAATAGGACTAGTCACCCCCAGGGTAGAGGCATCCAGCAGGGAGACCAGAGCTAGAAGCCTGATCTAGAGATCAAGCATCAAGAATCCAAGAGCGAGAACCAAGTAGTACAGCCAAGAACAGACCCTCGCGAGGCTGTTCTTCCTTGTATTGTTCATCATCAGCCCAAGAGGCAATCCACCACACCACACATTGGAGTAGGGTATTACACCACAATGGTGGCCTGAACCAGTATAAATCTCGTGTCCCTTGTGTTGTTCCGTTTCGTAGTTTAGATCCTAGCGATTCGGCGAGGAACAGGCAGGCAGAGGGTCGAATCTCCACGCGCACCCCAGAGTTCGAACCTCAAGGGTCTGCCGGAACCCGAAATCCAACAGTACGGGAGGGTACCAACATCAATTTGCACAATATTTACAATGGTGACACCGTTCCCGTAGAACCTTTGTCCAACATTGGGATCAACCATGCAACGGGGCACCACCTGAATTAGTACAATGGAGCCATGGTGAGATTGAAGAAGATAGCATGAACCTTGCACATGGCGGTCAAAGGTAGACCATGTTGTCTGCAGCCGATTTGTTGCCGTACGAGTACGAAGATGTTGTGCTCTTTCCTAACCACATCTTCGCGGTGAAAAACCAGGGGACTTGTTTCGTATGGGACACATCCTATAGTATATTCCCTCTCTCCCAGTTTATTTGTTTTGATTTTTTTTCGTTTTATAAGTTTCAAATTCAAATTTAGAGCTCCCCATCACATGTTGGGATTACAGTGTCCATTAAATCATTGTGTGCATGTATTGTAAAGAAGAAAATCTCGAGTTTGGCACGAGTTCATGTAGCACCACAAGGCCTGGCGCAGGAGTTACATTTCCCTCTCGGGGCCCTCGGGACTGAGCTTCAGCGCCTTACTACACCTGCCTTTGAGTCAATAACATGTGGACCTGATAGGTGGCTGGTCCACATGTAATACTCCCAAATGCAGAGGGGCAGTGGGCCGAGAGGGGTGAGCCGCAGGTCGGGGGACGTATGGTGTCATGGGTTCAAGCGGCGTTGTAGGAATCGCGTGTGGCTGTGGTAGAAACTTGATGGTAGCCGCATTTCAGGTGGCCCACATGTCATGCACACACAGGCAGAGGGGCGGTGCGGCCAAGAGGTGTGTGGCACACGTCAGGGGATGTGGTGCCATGGGTTTGGAGCAGCGTTGTGGGAATTGCGAATGGTAGTGTATGAAACATGATGGTCGCCGTAGGTGAACTTCCATGGACAAGTTCTCATGTCTACGGACACATGCATTGCATACCGATCACTGGAAGGAGTAGTAGAGAAATCTAGGTGGATAAATAGTTCCTTATAGTCAAGCGGACCCATGCTACTACTTGTTACAAAGACTTGCACACCATTGAAATAGTCCATCTATATCAATATACACAGAGAGGGAATAATTTTTTTAGAAGAGAGGAAATAGTTCATCCATCCATAATGCCCTGCTACTGGTGCAGATCTTCTTCTTCTTCTTCTTCTTCTTCTTCTTCTTCTTCTTCTTCTTCTTCTTCTTCTTCTTCTTCTTCTTCTTCTTCTTCTTCTTCTTCTTCTTCTTCTTCTTCTTCTTCTTCTTCTTCTTCCTCTTCTTCATCCTCTTCTTCTTCTTCTTCTTCTTCTTCTTCCTCTTCTTCTTCTTCTTCTTCTTCTTCTTCTTCTTCTACTTCTTCTTCTTCTTCTTCTTCTTCTTCTTCTTCTTCTAGTTCTTCTTCCTCTTCTTCTTCTTCGTCTTCTTCCTCTTCTTCGTCCTCTTCTTCGTCCTCTTCTTCTTCCTCTTCTTCTTCCTCTTCTTCTTCCTCTTCGTCTTCCTCTTCCTCTTCTTCTTCCTCTTCCTCTTCCTCTCCCTCTTCTTCTTCCTCTTCTTCGTCCTCTTCTTCCTCTTCTTCTTCCTCTTCGTCTTCCTCTTCCTCTTCTTCTTCTTCTTCTTCCTCTTCTTCTTCATCTTCCTCTTCGTCTTCCTCTTCGCCTTCCTCTTCATCTTCCTCTTCTTCTTCTTCTTCTTCTTCTTCTTCTTCTTCCTCTTCTTCTTCCTCTTCTTCTTCCTCTTCTTCTTCCTCTTCCTCTCCTCCTCCTTCTTCTTCTTCTTCTTCTTCTTCTTCTTCTTCCTCTTCTTCTTCCTCTTCTTCTTCCTCTTCCTCTCCTTCTTCTTCTTCTTCTTCTTCTTCTTCTTCTTCTTCTTCTTCTTCTTCTTCTTCTTCTTCTTCTTCTTCTTCTTTTCTGTGGGAGACAGCTTCAGAATTTTTTCCAAGTACAAAATTTTCTACGTCGAATGGGGATGGTGTCGGTTTATGACAATCTTCTACAGGATTTTTTTTGGTTTTGTTCATCAGTGATGCTTTTCAAATCAAGGTTGTATGGCTCCAACTTCTGTTTGTCCCCTGCGATAGCTGCCCCATAGAAGTATATATCCTCCGGAGACAAGAAATCGTGAAGCTCACCTGGTATGGAGGGCGCCTGTATGATGTGATACACCAAAACATCATCTTGGAGGCACAGCTGAAGGACGGTGGCGCGTTGGATCTTCCCAGTGGCATGCTCCGTGTACTTTGTGTCGAGACCGATGACCTTCATCTCCACCTTTTGGAGGGAGTTGGATACATTGTTGATCCACTTCCGAACAACCCTTGGGTGGTCGGTGACTGTGGTAACGATGCTTGATACGTCTCTGTCGTATCTATAATTTTTGATTATTTCATGCCAATATTATACAAGTTCTGCATACTTTTGGTAACTTTTTATATGATTTATTGGACTAACCTATTGATCTAGTGCCTAGTGCTAGTTCCTGTTTTCTGCATGTTTTTTGTATCGCAGAGTATCCATATCAAACGAAGTCCAAATGCAATAAAATGTTAATGAGAATTATTTTGGAATATATGTGATTTTTGGGAGTTGGAATCACCGCAAACGGAGGCCCGCACAGGGCACAATACACCAGGGTGCGCCAGAGGTCCCTGTCGCACCCGGTGGTGGGTTGTGCCTAGCTCGTACGTCCATTGGACCTCTACTTCGGGCGTAAGGAAGCTTATATCCGGAAAAAAATCGTGTTAAAATCTCAGCGCAATGGGAGTTACGGATCTCCTGGAATATAAGAAATGGTTTTCGTCCAGAGTTGGGAGCGCGAAACAGAAGAGAGGAAGATCCAATCTTGGAGGGGCTCCTGCCCCTCCGCCTCCATGGAGACCATGGACCAGAGGGGGGTCCCTCCTCCCATCTAGGGGGAGGCCAAGGAAGAAGAAGAAGGAGGGGGACTCTCTCCCCCTCGCTTCCGGTGGCGCCGGAGTGCCACCAGGGGCAACGATCGGGACGGCATTCTACATCAACAATCTTGCTACCGTCAACACCAACTTTCTCCCCCTCTATGCAGCAGTGTAACACCTCTTGCCCCCGCTGTAATCTCTACTTAAACATGGTGCTCAACTCCATATACTATTTCCCAATGATCTATGCTTATCCTACGATGTTTGAGTAGATTTGTTTTGTCCTATGGGTTAATCGTGATCTTGGTTGGTATGATTGTATATTTTATTTATGGTGCTATCCTACGGTGCCCTCCGTCTCGCGCAAACCTGAGGGGCCCTTGCTGTAGGGTGTTGCAATATGTTCATGGTTCGCTTACGGTGGGTTGCGAGAGTGACAGAAACTTAAACCCGAGTAACTGGGGTATGACGTATGGGAGTAAAGAGGACTTGATACTTAATGCTATGGTTGGGTTTCACGACCTTAATGATCTTTAGTAGTTGCAGATGCATGCTAGAGTTCCTATCATAAGTGCATATGATCCAAGTAGAGAAATTATGTTAGCTCATACCTCTCCCTCATATAAAATTACAAGAATGATTACCGGTACTTGTTATCGATTGCCTAGGGAGAAATAACTTTCTTGTTGACAAAAGATATTTACTTTTATTACCTTGCAATTTATCCGTACTTTTATTATCGCAAAGTACATGTAGTTTTATCCTGGCAAAATAGTTTCATACTTGTTTCTGGTAAAGCAAACGTCAAGTGTGCGTAGAGTTGTATCGCTGGTCAATAGAACTTGAGGGAATATTGTTTCCACCTTTAGCTCCTCGTTAGGTTCGACACTCTTATATATTGAAAAATGCTACAAACGACCCCCTATACTTGTGGGTTATCAAGACCTTTTTCTGGCACCGTAGTCGTTGAGCAATAGCGTGGTGTGAGTATTCTCGTGTGTGCTTGTTTGCTTTATCACTAAGTAAGTTTTATTTCTTGTTCTAAGTTGTTCTATGGATATGGAACACGAAACACCAAAAAAATTAGTTGTACTTGCTACTCATGGAAATGGGGAACCTCGTAAAACCCTCGATGCTCGTTATGTGAAAAATATTATGCACTACTTTGATAATCCTGAGAAAACGCCATTCAACTTGATAATGGGAGTAACATTGGATCAACGTGAATACTTTAGGGATTATCGCTTGACTCAAAAGGGAAAACTTTTATGGGATCAAATTAATATGTTGCATTGGTATGCTTGGGATTTATGCAAGAGATATGATTATACTTGTTGTTCTAGGATGAATGCTCCACATCTTCCCTTTTCATGTCAATTTAATGATAATGAAACCATGGCTTCTTATGCTAGAGGTATATATGATTACTATGATGTGGAACGAATAGAAGAATTTGTTGCATTTAAGGGTGCTTATGAAATTGAATCTTTGTTTGAAAAGTATGAAGCTTTTGATGATGATGTTTATAGACCTAAAATTTTTGCCATCCTTAAATATTCCTATGATATTATAAATACAATTCCGATATTGATGAATTTATTGAGAAAATCTCGGTTGTGCAAGAAAAGACTAATATTTTACAGGAGTCTATGGAAGAAGAAACTCATGAAACTGCGAGCTCATTGGATGAAAAAGATGAGGAGGAGAGCGAAGAACATGCGAAGGAAGAATGGATTGATCACCCGTGCCCGCCTTCTAATGAGAGTAACCCTCCAACTCATACGTTGTTTAATGTTCCTTCGTTCTTACCAAAGGATGAATGCTATGATAATTGCTATGATCCTGTTTGGTTCTTTTGAAATATCCCTTTTTGATGAACTTGATGCTTTCTATGCTTGTGGCCAAGATGATAATATGAATGATTCTTATGGAGATGAACTTGCTATTGTTCCTTATGTTAAACATGAAATTGTTGCTATTGCACCCACACATGATAGTCCTATTATCTTTTTGAATTCTCCCAACTACACTATATCGGAGAAGTTTGCTCTTGTTAAGGATTATATTGATGGGTTGCCTTATACCGTTGTACATGATGATTTTAATAAATATAATATGCATGTGCTTGCTGCTCCTACTTGCAATTATTATGAGACAGGAACTATATCTAAACCTCTCTATGTTTCCAACATGATAAAATTGCAAGAAACTGCTTATGCTATGTATTGGCCTTTACTTGATGTGCATGAACTGTTCTTGTATGACATGCCGATGCATAGGAAGAGGGTTAGACTTCTTCATTGCTTGATATATGTTGCTTTGTGCTCACTACTAAATGCCAAATCATTGCTAATTAAAATTGGCTTTGATATACCTTGGGACCCGGGTGGATCCATTACTTGAGCACGTTATGCCTAGCTTAATGGTTTTAAAGAAAGCCCTGCTAGGGAGACAACCCGGAAGTTTTAGAGAGTCATTTATTTTTTTTGAGTGCTTTTATAAAGTTTAAAAACAAAAAAATATAGAGGGGAACACAGAACTTTTCAAAAAGGAAAGTGAAAGTGAAAGATACAAGCATTGTTGAAGTGGGGGAGCTCCTTGAACTTTGTTCATGCTCACGGAAACTTTGTGCATCTTAATTATAGAAACAGAGGGGGAGATCCAATCTCGGAGGGGCTCCTGCCCCTCCGCCGCCATGGAGACCATGGACCAGAGGGGGATCCCTCCTGCCATCTAGGGGGTAGGCCAAGGAAGAAGAAGAAGGAGGGGGGCTCTCTCTCCCCCTCGTTTCCGGTAGCGCCGGAGTGCCACCGGGGGCAACGATCGGGATGGCGATCTACATCAACAATCTTGCTACCGTAACCACCAACTTTCTCCCCCTCTATGCAGTGGTGTAACACCTCTTCCCCTGCTGTAATCTCTACTTAAACATGGTGCTCAACTCCATATATTATTTCCCAATGATCTATGGTTATCCTATGATGTTTGAGTGGATTCATTCTGTCCTATGGGTTAATCGTGATCTTGGTTGGTATGATTGTATATTTTATTTATGTTTCTGTCCTATGGTGCCCTCCGTCTCGCGCAAATGTGAGGGGCCCTCGCTGTAGGGTGTTGCAATATGTTCATGGTTCGCTTACGGTGGGTTGCGAGAGTAACAGAAACTTAAACCCGAGTAACTGAGGTATGATGTATGGGAGTAAAGAGGACTTGTTACTTAATGCTATGGTTGGGTTTCATGACCTTAATGATCTTTAGAAGTTGCGGATGCTTGCTAGAGTTCCAATCATAAGTGCATATGATCCAAGTAGAGAAAGTATGTTAGCTCATGCCTCTGCCTCATATAAAATTACAAGAATTATTACAGGTACTTGTTATCGATTGCCTAGGGACAAATAACTTTCTTGTTGACAAAAGCTATTTACTTTTATTACCTTGCAATTTATCCATAGTTTTATTCTCGCAAAGTACTTGTAGTTTTTACCCTTGCGAAATAGTTTCATACTTGTTTCCGGTAAAGCAAACGTCAAGTGTGCATAGAGTTGTATCGGTGGTCGATAGAACTTGAGGGAATATTTGTTCTACCTTTAGCTCCTCGTTGGCTTCGACAATCTTATTTATCGAAAAAGGCTACAAACAATCACTTATACTTGTGGGTTATCAATACTCAACGAGCCTTCGACGAGGACATGTTGGACGCTAAAAACCTATATCTGGATCTCTTTCGCCATTTGGAAATGCTGGACCGGAGGGCTATGGCTTGGAGGATTAGATGGCTAGTCTAACTAAAGAAGAAGATTATTTAAAGGGGCTTCGGAATTACTCTAGGAGGATGTGAAGAGGTTAAAACAATGCGAATGCAGTGTGGTTTGGATGCAAATGAAGATGAAGGAGTAGGGAAGAAGCCAAGGAAAATCGATTCCCAATGGAGAAGTAAGTGGGTGAAGTGGCCTGCAGGGAGTTGATTAGACAGCTAGGTAGACTAAACGAAAAGGCTATGTGGGTATACTGAGGAGTGGTACCTGTCCCTGTACGTGCCCATCCTTCTAGCGCTACATGTGCCACTGGGTAGTTGAGGGAACTCTTTCGATTCACCGTGGCGAGACATTTTATGATTCCTTTTTATTTCCGCACCCCTCCTGACAGGTGGGACCTATGGAAATGGATAAAAAATGTGTCGTAGCTGGTTCGGATGGATATTGGCGCGTGCATGGGAGACACAACATATCTAGTTAAAGAATATGCGGTTATCCTAAAAAAAGAAAAGGCCTTCTTCGCGCTTCTGCATGCATGAGAATTTGGTTCTGCTTGCAATATGGATGATACATGGAGGATGAAGTGAACCTAGAGGGATGCTAGCACGGGAGACCTATTTCCCTATATAGTACTACTCATGTTCCTACTGTCGGTGTACTAAAGTTTCGGCCCTTTAGCACCCCATACTTGTGCACTGGCAGTCGTAGCCCCACGCGCGGCGAGGCATGAAGAATGCGATAGAGGATAAAAACGAGATACAAGGTGAAGAGAAATGGCCAATACAAAGAACAGAGGACGTGGTGGACCCCCGGCGAGATCCTTGTCGGGACTGCTTGCGCCACACCCGACAAGATCCTTGCCGGGATAGCTTGCGCCACCCCGGCAAGACCCGCAACGGGACGACTTTCAGGGCACTAACAAGAGCACCACCCTTGTGATTCAGAGCTCTGACAACATTGACAACATTAAGGCCAAGACCCAGGGGCACGCGCGTAGAGGCATGCAGATCTTTGTGGTGGCCAGAAGATGAGGTATACCTAGCAAGATCCTTGCTAGAGACGTCTGCGAGGCCCCGACAAGATACTTGCCGAGAACATTGACAAGACCACGGCAAGACTCCGCCCCCCGTCACCACTCCACCGCAGTGGCCGGCCAGCCAGCCTAGCAAGCGGCTGCGTGGTGGCATGCAGATCTTTGTGAAGATCCTGCCACCTCTCTAGCGAGGCAGCTGGCCAGCTAACTTGGCAGTGCACGCCTCGCCGACATGGACGCGTGTCAAGACGGAGCAGGGAGGCAACGGACGGGACGGATTCTACACCCGTCCCAGATAAAGCTGAGGGGCACATATGCAGCGCATTTAATGTGTTTTGTCCTAAGATGATGGTGATAAACATGGGCACTGTAGCTACTTTACACCTCTTGTGTGCCACTGTGGCAGCCCCTTGAACATATAAAAGGAGGCCCACGACGTACTGGGGGATTCTGACTTTTGAACCTCTCGGCCCAGGTTGCATGCATAGCAGCAAGCCGAAGCTCAAGAACACAAGATATACACTCAAGCAGGACTAGGGTTTTACGCTTCTCAGCGGCCCGAACCTGGGTAAAATCCATCATGTTGACCATTAATTCCGCTCTTTGCACCACGCCTCTTCCCTGCCAAACGGTAGAAGGGATCCACGTCGTCCCATGGGTCTCATGCTAACCGACATCTTTGGCGCGCCAGGCAGGGGCTGGGAGTTCTGCAAACCAGATCTAGTGGTTAGCGCGTCGCTTCCTCGATCACTATGGCTCCCAAGAAAAAGGGGATCACGACGATCGGTTCCTCTGGAGCCGAACTGCCCGTACCAGCACGGACGGGCGATGGGTGGTTGCAGATTGTGGTGGGGGTGTGGATCACGATCATCCACGACACTCCGGCAACCGAATCTAGGCGAGCGGCGTCGTTCGTTCCCAAGACGATGAGCCGCGCTCCACGGGGTCCAAGGGCAGGGCCGTGCTACCTATTGGCGGTGCGGCGACCTCCAAGACACCCCCGCCTGCGCCCGCGCCATGGTCTTCCCAGGCCATGCGCGGCGAGCAACACCACGACGATGGTGACCCCGGGCGCCATCGCGGAAAGGGCCCTCTGCATCATTCTCGTGATGCCCAGGGCCGACTTGCACGCCAAGATGTTGGTCAAGGCAGCGCACGGCCGTGGAACCGTGATGGAGCTCATTCTAACATGGTTAGAAGTCCGAGCACCTCCCGTTCCTCGCGTTTGTCACTGCCACCTATGCCAGCAGAAGCATTAGCGCGAGTGCAGCTACTCCTCGACTTCCCTCCTGTTGTGGAGAAGCAAGAAGAGTGGACGACTTCTATCTAGAGCCTTGTTGGCTGCACCAATAAGGATCAATGCCAGGAGGGAGGCCCCTCGCGGCGTCGGTCCATCGATCCGGCGCGTCCCAACAGTGGAAGGGCCAGAGGCACCACGACCACGGTGCACTCCCCTCCACCACAACGGCAATAGTCGCCAGCTCGGCGGGATGATGCCTGTGGTGATGGATCCACGGCATTGTCCGATCCATGAGCTCGTCGCGACAAGCGTCAAGTTCTTCGGGAGCGGGTTGAAGAGGACGCTCGAACTACCATCTAGCGACGATGGGAAGCACGCCATCCATTTGATAGGCATGCAGGGCCCACTATGTACAGGCCTGTGCCGGGGGATTCTGGTGACTTGCCTTACGAGGTAGGTTGTCCAGCTTTTACCCGTGAGCTGCGGCAATTCCACTGGCCCACTACCCGCAGGTTCAAACCAGAGGTCCCGAAAAAGTACGACGACAAGACTCATCCGTCCGAGTTCTTGAGCGTTTACACCATTGCAATGCAAGCAGCCGGGGCTCGGTACGACAAGGTGCTCGCCAACTACTTCTCGTTCGTGCTCAAGCCCAACGCGAGGTCATGGTTGATGCACCTACCGGTGGATTCCATCTCCTCTTGGTCGGACATATGCCATGAGTTTGTTGGCGCCTTTACCACAGGCCATCAAGCTCCTGGCCAGGCAAGTGATTTGCGTCTCATCCCCTACAAGGATGGCAAATCCTTGCGCAAGTACATTCAGAGATTCAGCCGTGTGCAGTACAACATCCCAGTTGTTCATCATGCCGCTGTCATCAGCGCGTTCCATCAGAACGTGCGCAACTGCAAGATGCGTGAAGAGCTGGCCATGAACAAGGTTATGGATGTTGCTGAGCTGTATGTGTTGGCCAATAGATATGCTCGTGCTGAAGAAGGAAGGAAGTACCCCAGCGAATATACCGACATGGGAAGCGATTCTGGAGACGAAGACACCGTCGCCCCGGCAAAGAAGGGCCGACTCCGTAATAGGAAGTGCAGGGGCAAGACCGTGCTTGCCACCGAGGAATCTGACAACCCCAGCACCGCCAAGAAGGTCAAGGTCGACAACCCCGGAAAAGAGGTTGTCGGGTGCGCCGCGGTCGCCGACAAACCGGAGGGCTCCGACAAGCAATACTGCAAGATCCATCGCACCAATGGCCATGACCTCCAAAACTTCCGGCAAGTTGAGCAGCTTGTGGAGAGGCTGAAAGTTGAGTACGAAAGACGGGACAAGGAGAAGGGCGAGGATGGTGCTGAGGGGTCTGGCAAGAAGCGCGGTGGCCGAGGGGGCACCACAGCAAGGAAAAGCAACAAGAGAGGCCTGCTCGAGGCTGCGACAAGAAAGAGGGGGATGATGACCAAAAAGAGGATGACGAGTCTAGTGACCAAGAATTCCAAAAGGCTACAGAAACCACATGCATCGATGGTGGCGCCTCGTTGCATTCTTCTCACTGCCAGCTTAAACAGTGGGCACGCGAGATTAATGCGACAGAGCCATCGATCAATGCCCAGAAGCCACTGAAATGGTGCAACACGCCTATCATTTTTGACGCCGAGGATCACCCTGATAGCACAACCGAGGTCGGGTGCTTGCCGTTGTTGGTTTCGCCAACAATTCACAACCTCAAGGTGACGAAAATGCTAGTGGACGGTGGGGCCGGTCTGAACTTGATCTCGCCACAAGTGATTAAGAGGTGGCAAATCCCCAAGGGAGATCTCGAGGAGACAAGCACGTTTCAAGGGATCAACCCAGGGAGAAGCCAGCCCAAGGGTAAGATCACATTACCAGTTACGTTCGATGGTGAGCTGAACTAAAGGACAGAGAAGATCGTCTTTGATGTAGCCAAGATCCTGTTGCCGTATAACAAGATCCTTGGCCATCCAGCGCTGGCCAAGTTTATGGCAGCATCACACTACGCCCACAACACACTGAAGATACCCGGCTCGATGAGCGTCATCACTGTCGGCTCCAACAAGAAGGATGTGCTCATTTGTGCCGACCAGCTCTACCAGCAGGCGGTGGTGGCGCCTGCCACCAAGGCACTTGCTCATGCCACTGGAGCCCCCATGGGGAAGAAGACCTGCAAGACTTCAGTCACCAGCAAGACTTCTGGCCCCAGCCAAGCCTCTTGCACCCACTCCAGAAAGTGCGCCTCCTCGGGGTGCTGCGTTTCCGTTGAGGACATGCCAGAGAGCTCCACCGGCAAGAGCAAGAAATCCAAGGCTGCACCACCGGAATCCAAGAAGGTGCCCATCAAGGAGGACGGCACGGGCGGAGCTTTTACTATAAGCTCCACCCTCGACAGCAAATAGGAAAGCATGCTCGTCGACTTCCTACGGGCGAATGTCGATGTGTTTGCATGGCAAGCATCTGACATCCCCGGCGTTCCCAGGGAGGTGATTGAGAACCACCTTGTTGTTTGTCCTCATGCGCGGCCCGTCAAGCAGAAGGTCAGGAAGCAAGCTTTGGAGCGTCAAGAATTCATCATCGAGGAGATTAGGAAGTTGGAAGCTACATGCTTTGTCAGAGGAGTGCTCCACCCAACATGGTTGGCCAATCCGGTGGTGGTGCGCAAGGCGAATGGAAAGTGGAGGTTGTGCATTGATTATACAGATATCAATAAAGCCTGCCCATAGGATCCTTTCCCTTTTCCACGCATTGACCAGATCATGGACTCCATTGCCGGGTGTGACCTGCTGTCGTTCCTTGATGCCTATTCAGGATACCACCAAATTTCTATGACGAAGGAAGACGAAGAGAAGACCGCCTTCATCACCCCATGTGGTATGTATTGTTTTATACGAATGCCTTTCAGGTTGAAAAGTGCTGGTTCAACATTTGCAAGAATAGTTCAGATTGGTTTTGAGCCCCAGTTCCATAGAAATATGGAGGCTTAGATGGATGACATAGTGGTCAAAACCAAGGACAGGGCGACACTTGTGCAAGATTTGGAAGAAACATTTGCAAATTTGCGCAAGATCAACCTCAAGCTCAACCCTTAAAAGTGTGTGTTCGGTGTCCCATCCAGCAAGCTTCTCAGGTTCTTTGTGTCTCGATGTGGGATCTAAGCGAACCCCGACAAGATCAAGGCAATTGAGCAGATTGAGGCACCAAGGCGAGGCAAAGATGTGCGTAGGCTTGCTGGCTGTGTTGCTGCTCTAAGTAGGTTCATCTGCAAATCTACTGAGCATGTCCTCCCCTTTTTCAAGATTTTGAAAAAGTCAGGGCCGAAGAAATGGACCCCGGAGGCCAAGTCAGCACTGCAGGATTTAAAGAGGTACCTCTCCTCTACACCAATACTAGTTGCGCCTAAACTGCAAGAGCCGTCGCTGCTATATCTAGCGGCAAAGAATCAAGTGGTCACTGCTGCGCTAGTGGCGCAGAGGGAAGTTGACGAAGAGGCGGTAGCGGTGGCAAGACTGTCGGATGACGAGCCAGAGCTCCCCCGGCAGGGTCCGGTGCTGGCAAGGTAGGACCCCCGACAGATTTTGGCACCGGCAAGGCAGGATTTGCACAAGCGGACGAAGTAACACAAAGGAAGAAGATGGTGCAGCACCCAGTTTACTTTGTCAGCTCCCTTGGGGTCTAGATCGAGATATTTTTGCGTGCAGAAGTTGCTCGTCGGCCTCCTCATGGCCTCGAAGAAGCTGTGTCTTGATTTTCAAGCACATGAGATCACCGTCGTCACTCGCTTCCCTTTGCAACGGATCCTGCACAACCCAGATGCAATAGGAAGGATTGTGGAATGGGCATTGGAACTGTCAAGCTTTGGTCTCAGGTTTGAAAGTACTTCGACGATCCAGAGCAGGGTCTTGGCGGAGTTCATTGCAGAATGGACCTCAATGCCTGATGAAGAAATTCAAGAGACCACTTTCCCCAGCAAGGAAACAACTCGCAACTGGATTATGTACTTTGATGGGGCTTTCTCGCTGCAAGGCGCTGGTGCTGGTGTGCTGCTTGTCGTTCCCACCAGAGAACACCTCAAGTACTTAGTCCAAATGCACTTTCCCCAGGAGAGATCGACGAACAACATCGTGGAGTATGAGGGAATGCTGCCGGTCTCAGGATCGCGGCAGACCTTGGGATCAGAAAGTTGGTCGTTTGTGGGGATTCACAACTCGTAGTGAAGCAAGTGAGAAAGGATTATCAAGGCCTTCTGATGGAAGCTTATGTAGATGAAGTGAGGAAGTTGGAAGAACGTTTTGACGGTCTACAAGCAGAGCATGTTCCCCGGGTGGAGAACAGCATTGCCGACGACCTGTCAAAATGTGTTGCCCTCAGGTTACCTGTGGAACAAGGGACCTTTGTGCTCCAATTGACTCAGCCATCCGTTGAACCATCGGTAGGACAGAGTAAGCGAAGAAAATCGGGCCTCGACAAGTTCGTTCCTGTCGAGCTCCTAGGAGCCACCGACAAGGATGTTGCCGGGGACGTCAAGCTTGCCGAGGAGCGACAGGCTCCGACAGGGCCTCAAGCCCTAGCCGTACAGGCAACCTCTCTCATGGCAGAAAACATGCCTCTAGTCCTTGCCATTGAGCCTCAAGCTCTGGCATGGGCGCAACACACCGTTCAGTTTCTCCAAACAAGGGAACTCCATGAGGAACAGGAAGAAGCGGAGAAAGTAGCCCGTCGGTCTGGCATGTACCAGTTTGTGGACGACGTCCTATATAGGAAAAGACCGAACGGTGTGAAGTTGAAGTGCATTCCCCATGAGGACGGACTAGAGCTGTTGGCAGAAATAGACGGAGGCATATGTGGATCTCACATAGGATCGAGAGCCCTTGCCAGCAAGGCATTCCGAGAAGGTTTCTTTTGGCCCACTGCTCTCCAAGATGCAACTGCACTAGTAACCAAGTGTGATGCGTGTCAGTTCCACTCGAAGAAACTCCATCAACCAGCTCAAGCTCTTCAGACAATACCTCTATCCTGGCCATTTTTGGTCTAGGGGCTCGACATATTGGGCCCCTTTCCCCGTGTTGTCGAGGGCTTTGAGTACTTGTACGTTGCAATCGACAGGTTCAGAAAGTGGCCAAAAGTGTAAGGAGTGAGAAAGGTGACAGCACAATCAGCCGCCAAGTTCTTCAAAGGACTAGTTTGTTGTTTTGGTGTGCTGAACAAAGTCATCATCGACAACGGCACGCAGTTCACAAGCCGCACCTTCATGCAATACGTCCAAGACCTCGGCAGCAGGATCTATTTTGCTTCTGTTGCACACCCGCGAAGCAACGGCCAGGCGGAAAGGGGAAATGCTGAAGTATTGCAGGGCCTCAGGGCAAAAACCTTTGACAGGCTGCATAAGTGTAGAAGGCGCTGGATTGGCGAGCTGCTGACGGTTCTTTGGTCAATTAGGACGACGCCAAATCGAGCCACCGGCTAGACGCCCTTCTCCCTTGTTTACGGGGCAGAAGAAGTTCTCCCCACATAACTCACATACGGGTCACCTCGAGTGCTCGTTTATGATGATCTTGAGCAAGAGAAGTTGCGACAAGATGACGCTATGCTCCTTGAGGAAGATCATCTTCAGGCTGCTATGCGAACTGCACGCTACGAGCAAGCCTTGTGTCGCTACCACAGCCACAAGGTTCATGCCCTAAGCTTTGAGGAAGGCGACCTTGTTGTTCGGCGCATTGTCGGACAAGAATTCCAACAAGTTGACGCCAAAGTGGGAAGGCCCTTACCGGGTAATACGAGTCACCAGGCTCGATGCAGTCCACCTAGAGACCGAAGATGGTATCCCAGTGAGCAACTCCTGGAACATTGAACATCTTCGCAAGTTTTATCCGTAAGGCGTGGTTGTTGGGCCCCCTGGCCTAGGAAGGTCCTTTGGGACAACACCTCAATGTCTCCCTTAGCCTTGGGAGAGTAAGCCGCCGGTGGTGACTCGCGGGCCATCGCCTTTGAATCCAGCGAACCCCCTGATGAGGATCGCAGGGAGCTGTCATGGGCTGGACTGCAAGTGCATGATTCAACACGTTAAAACTACGAACCGAAGAGGCTGAATACACGAATGTGTCAGGATGTTTTGAGTACTCATGATTCGCCCAGGGGCTTGTCTCGGGGGTGCCGCTCTGGGTTGCTATCAATGTCCCACGTGGAGCTATTCATGAGGGAGCCCTTCCCCCTCTTGGACGCCTCTGCCTCCAGATTTGCGGAGGCCGCCCTCTTCTTCCACCCCCCTCAGGGGGGAGTTGCTTTCTTCCTCCTCCTCGTCGTCTTCGGCGGCAGAGGAATGAGTCTTGGTGCCTTCGGACGTCACGTCTGAAGCGCCCTTGTGGCGCAGGCCACTTTTGGACCCCTTGGCCTTATTCTTGGCCTTCTTCTCCGGCGCCTGGTAAGGCGCCGGGACTAGCATCTTTGTCAGGAGCAGGATGGCTGGTTCCTCGGGAAGCGGAGCCGGACACTAGATCCGCTCCGCCCTCTTTGTCCAGCCCTGAAAAAATAAATGGTGAGCTTTAGACTTGGGCGCTGGAGCTCAAGAATGGGAGGGCAGAGAGAGAGAAGGCATGGGTGAAAGAAGGGAATCCTTATCTCCTTATAAAGGCAGTGAATATCAAGTGCCTCCCTACTCGCCTTAAAACTCGCCAGTTCCCAAGGGCTGTGCAGATGGCACGGTTGGATTACCCACGCCCGTATTGATGAGAATCCTGCAATAAGGGGACACGATCTCTCCTTTGATAAGACGTTCCAGTGAGACCGCATCTCGAAATATGAAGTAGCAGGGCGAAAAACGGTTCAAAATTATGACCGTGTGGTGATGTGGTGTCACGATACAAAAAGTTGTCAGCGGATTGGACTCGTGAAATATTATATTCTCTACGGTTGTGTGTGGTACTTGTTTTGCAGAGCCGGACACGGTCGTTGTGTCCGAAGACTGTGTTGGAGTATACGGAGAAGGAACCCGCCTTGCAATGCCGAAGACAATTTGCGCGCCCGACACCTCGTCATTGAAGCCTGGGTCAGGGGCTACTGAGGAAGTCCTGGATTCAGGGGTCCTTGGGCATCCGGCCTGTTTGACATGGCCCGGACTGATGGGCTGTGAAGATACACGACTGAAGACTCTCTCCCGTGTCGGGATGGGACTCTCCTTGGCGTGGAAGGCAAGCTTGGCGCCCTGATATGAAGATTCCTTTCTCTGTAACCGACTTTGTACAACCCTAGTCCCCTCCGGTGTCTATATAAACCGGAGGGCTTAGTCCGTAGTGGCAATCATAATCATCGTCATACAGGTTAGACTTTTAGGGTCTTAGCCATTACGATCTCGAGGTAGATCAACTCTTGTAATACTCATATTCATCAAGATCAATCAAGTAGGAAGTAGGGTATTACCTCCATAGAGAGGGCCCGAACCTGGGTAAACATTGTGTCCCCTGTCTCCTGTTACCATCAACCTTAGACTCACAGTTCGGGACCCCCTACCCGAGATCCGCCAGTTTTGACACTGATAGTCTCTCCTAGACCCAATGATCCCATACTATTTGTTAAGTACTTAGATTTTGAGGCGATGCGACGCCACGAGTTTATTAAGTATGAGACTCACAAATACGACTATAACTTGATATTTGATAAATACTATGTTGTCTTTATTATTTTTCCTGCGCCTATTCTCTTTGGCTTTTAGAGAAAGCAAAGACATTTTGTCTATGAGAGTGAGGTGGGCGAGTGCAACAAGGCAGTAGAGGCTGCCCGCCTTGCGAAGGAGGCAACACAGAACACCACTCGAGTTATCATTTTGATTACTATCCTAATCATTAGTGGTGATTACCAGGTTAGGCCAAAAGCCTAAGCTTGGGGGAGTATGTTTTCTCACCGACATTACATTCATGTGTCAATCATTCAATCTAGTTATCGGTGTTCATCGTTTTCATTGTATATCCATGCTTAGATTTATGTTGCTTTCTTCTTGTGTGTTTGAAAAACATAAAAATCCAAAAATATTTCTTGCTTATTTATCGGTTTTTCTTTCTCATTTAGTTAGTTTGTAGTACTAAATGAAAACCCAAAAGCATTTCTCATTTCTTATTTTGCTTGTTGGGAGTTCTCCTGTGTAAATAGTTTTCTCGCTTTTCGTTTTTCTTCTTTAGTTCGCTTTCTTTAGAAAAAACTAAAAACTCCAAAAATATTTCATTGTATCTCTCTGAATTTCTTTTCTTTTCACTAAGTTGTTGTATAGAGAAGATTATGCTAGAATTGTTGAGAGGCTCTCATGTGCTTTATTGTTTATCTAGCGAAGAGCCAATATTACCATGTCTTCTCCTGTGAATAAAATGTTTGCGGATTTTAGCTTAGTCCACGATACTCATGCACTATTAATATTTTCACATCATTTGGTTGTGCAAGTGAAACGCAATAATGATGATGATTTGATGAAGTGACCGTGGCAAGTAAAAGTTGGTATGAACTCTTCTTGTTTTTGTAAATATGTTTAACTCAGTATCCATGATTCAACATATTATGAGTAAACATGTTTGTGATGATAATTAGAGATTACAATTGCTCATGTCATGCTTAAGTAGCTAGGGGTGGATAATGATTTATCTTGAGTGTCAACATGCATTAAAATGGTTATTATGTAGTATGTTAGCATGGTATTTTCCTCTGAATGATTCAAGTGGCTTGAGTTAGCACATGTTCACAGATGTAGTTGATTCAAAACCAATGCAGCCTACATGATATTTATTCAGGGTATTTATATCCTACTCATGCTAGTATTCAATGTTAATTATGTGCAATGCATGATTATGACCGTTGTCGCTCTCTAGTTGGTCACTCCTCAATCTATTTGCTAGCCTTTACATGTACTAAGCAGAAATACTAGTTGTGCATCCAAAATCCTGAAACCAAAGTTGTTCCAGATGAGTCCATCATATCTACCTATATAGTTATTACCCTGCCATTTCAAGTAAATTTGCATGTGCCATCTCTAATCATTCAAATAATCGTATGTTTTGTGTGCCTGTATCACTCATGGAGTAACGGGCGGTCAATATCTTCCATGCTATGCAAATTATTCTCATGACAGGTGTATTTTCACTGGTCATTGCACGAGAGAGGCTGCTAATTGGGATGGCCAGTCCTGTAATCAAAATAAAGAAAAATATAATATAACAAACTCCCCCGAAAAGCTAATTGTTTGAAGGGCACCCGAGGATTCGGCTAGCCATGGCTTGTGTTTGTGTGGTTGAGGAGGGTAAACTTTACCTTTCTTCTTGGGAACCGCCGATAATTTATTTAGCATGGAAGATACCAAAACCCTTTGTCGTGAAGTTGACAGGAAAAGCACACCAATCAAAATTGTATTCATCTTTGATTTAAGCTTCGAGCCATGGCACCTCTGTAATCTCTGCTTCCCTCCGTAAAGGGCCTATCTATTTACTTTCATGTTATTTACTTTTATTGTTGACTCATTGATGACCCAAAAGTATAGGGGATCTATCGTAGTTCTTTCGATAAGTAAGAGTGTCGAACCCAATGAGGAGCAAAAGGAAATGACAAGTGGTTTTCAGCAAGGTATTATCTACAAGCACTGAAATTGTCGGTAACAGATAGTTTTGTGATAAGATAAATCATAACGGGTAACAAGTAAATAAAGTAACTAAGGTGCAGCAAGGTGGCCCAATCCTTTTTGTAGCAAAGGACACGCCTGGACGAACTCTTATATATTGCAAAGCGCTCCCTAGGTCGCATGAGAATTGTTGTCAAGTTAGTTTTCATCATGCTCATATGATTCACGTTCGTTACTTTGATAATTTGGTATGTGGATGGACCAGTGCTTGGGTGCTGCCATTCCTTGGACAAGCCTCCCACTTATGATTAACCCCTCTCGCAAGCATCCACAACTATGAAAGAAGAATTAAGGTAAACCTAACCATAGCATGAAACACATGGATCCAAATCAGCCCCTGACGAAGCAACGCATAAACTAGGGTTTAAGCTTCTGTCACTCTAGCAACCCATCATGTACTTATTACTTCCCAATGCCTTCCCATATGACAAAATAATGGTGAAGTGTCATGTAGTCGACGTTCACATAACACCACTAGAGGAGAGACAACATACATCTCATCAAAATATCGAATGAATACCAAATTCACATGATTACTTATAACAAGACTTCTCCCATGTCCTTAGGAACAAACATAACTACTCACAAAGCATAATCATAATCAAGATAAGAGGACTATTAATTATCATTAAGGATCTGAAAATGTAATCTTCCACCGGATAAACCAACTAGTATCAACTACATGGAGTAATCAACACTACTAGCAACCCACAGGTACCAATCTGAGATTTTGGGACCAAGATCGAATACAAGAGATGAACTAGGGTTTCAGAGGAGATGCTTTTGGTGAAGATGTTGATGGAGATTGACCCCCTCTCGATGAGAGGATCGATGGTGATGACGATGGCGATGATTTCCCCCTCCCGGAGGGATGTTTCCTCAGCAGAATAGCTCCGCCGAGCCCTAGATTAGTTCTGCCCAGGTTCCGCCTTGAGACGGTGGCGCTTCGCCTCGAAAGCTTCCTTATTATTTTTTCCAGGTCAAAACACACCATATAGCAGAAGATGGGCATTGGAGGCCTGCCAAGGGCCCACAGGGATAGGGGGTCACGCCCAGGGGGTAGGGCGCGCCCTCCACCCTTGTGGTTGGCTGGTGGCCCCCCTCTAGTACTTTCTTCGCCCAATATTTTTTATATATTTCAAAAACATGCTCCGTGAAGTTTCAGGACTTTTGGAGTTGTGCAGCATAGGTCTCTAATATTTGCTGCTTTTCCAGTCTAGAATTCCAGCTGCCAACATTCTCCCTTTTCATGTAAACCTTATAAAATAAGAGAGAGAAGGCATAAGTATTGTGAGATAATGTGTAATAACAGCCCATAATGCGATAAATATCAATATAAAAGTATGTTGCAAAATGGACGTATCAACTCCCCCAAGCTTAGACCTCGCTTGTCCTCAAGGAAAGCCAATATCAAGAAATATGTGCACATGTTTAGAGATAGAGGTGTCGATAAAATAAAATACGAACATGAGGGCATCATGATCATCTTTAGAACAACAACATATAATGCCATATAATTTCTTATGCTAAAGTATAATTCGTTCACAAGATAGAGTATGAATCAGAAACTTCATTGAAAACTAACAAACCATGATCTCAGTCATTGAAGCAATTGCAATTACCATAACGTCGAAAAGAGTCAATTAAAGATCGTTTCAGCAAGTCCACATACTCAACTATCATTTAGTCTTTCACAATTGCTAACACTCACGCGATACTTTATGGGTTCAAAACTTCAATCAGACACAGAGAAAGATAGGGGCTTATAGTTTCGCCTCCCAACTTTTTACCTCAAGGGTAGTGTCAACAATAATACTTTATTATAACCTACATCCGAGTGGATATATACATTTGGATCTCTCCAAAATATAGTGCTTGCCAAAGGAAAAAGTATAAAAAGGAAAGGTGATGATCACCGTGACTCTTGTATAAGGGTAGGAGATAAAAGCAAAAGATAGGCCCTTCACAGAGGGAAGCAGAGGTTGTCATGCGTTTTTATGGTTGGATGCACAAAATCTTAATGCAAAAGAACGTCACTTTATATTGCCGCTTGTGATAAGGACCTTTATTATGCAGTTTGTCGCTTTTATTTCTTCCATATCACAAGTTCGTATAAATCTTATTTTCCTCACACTAATAGATCATACATATTTAGAGAGCAATTTTTATTGCTTGCACTGATGACAACTTACTTGAAGGATCTTACTTAATCCATAGGTACGTATGGTGGACTCTCATGGCAAAACTGGGTTTCGGGATGTTTGGAAGCACAAGTAGTATCTCTACTTGGTGCAAAGAATTTTGGCTAGCATGAGAGGGAAAGGCAAGCTCAACATGTTGGATGATCCATGACAATATAACTTCTATTCAGATATAAGAAAACATAACCTGTTATGTTGTCTTCCTTGTCCACATCAACTTTTTAGCATGTCATATTTTAATGAGTGCTCACAATCACAAAAGATGTCCAAGATAGTATATTTATATGTAAAGCCTCTCTTTCTTTATTACTTCCTATTAGTTGCAACAATGACCAAAACTATGTTTTTCAACTCCCAACAACTTTTATTCATCATACTCTTTATATGTGAAGTCATTACTCTCCATAAGATCAATATATGATCTTTTTTATTTCTTTTTATTCTTTCTTTACTTTATTTCCCTCAAGTTCATAGCATGCAATCAAAGCCCTTAACTCAAAACTACTCTTTATTACATAACTCATGGACTCGATTACATAGAGGGAGCATAAAGTAAAACTCAAAGCTAGATCATACCAAAAACTTTATTCCACTAGATCAAGATATTACCAAAAGGATCAAACTAAGAAAAATGATAAAGATAGAGGTGTGATGGTTATACGATATCGGGGCACCTCCCCCAAGCTTGGCAGTTGCCAAGGGGAGTGCCCATACCCATGTATTTATGTCTCTTTCTTCGGAGGTGGTGATGAGGGAGTTGTTGATGAAATAGGCTTGTCATCCATCTTCCGAGGCATAGGTTCACCATCATATAAGGATGGACGAGTCTTCAGGATCCTCAAATCTGCAGCCAAACTCATCCTCTTAAATATGTATTCATACTCATAGTTTTGGTTTTGCAGGTCATAGATCTAGGCTAGGAGATGCTCGATTTTCACATGAAGCTTGAAGATGGCCTCCCCAATGTTCTTGGCATCCAGCTTGTGATTGTTTGTTAACCCCGCAATAATCATGTGATAAGAGTTGAGTCCACGTTCCACAATCCCTTGGCACTTGAAAACTTGTTGCTCCATTGCTTCGAGTCTTGTCCCCATACTTCCGGTCTTCTTGGGCCCCTCAACATCGCGGATGTGCAGCACCCCCTCACGAATCTCAATGGTTTGAGGGTGTCGCAGCACCTCCACGAGGTAGGGGTTGATAACCTTCTCGAAAAACTTGTCCTTGGGGGCGCTTAGAGAAGTCATGATGATCTAGATCTGTCAGAAAAACTGCTTGAAACAAGCACAGAAGATATTGCCATGGTATGGTGGTCAAAACCTTTGGGAGATTATGTAATGAATTTTTACTGACCAAAAGAAGTATCGTGCAAGAAAACGGAGTCTGGAGGGAACACGAGGTGTGGCCACAAGGACGGTGGCACGCCCAGGGGGTAGGGCGCTCCCTCCACGCTTGTGGTGGCCTCGTGTCTCTTTCGGAATACTTTTAGTTTTCCTAATTTTGTAAATATTCCAAAACGGAGAAAAAATATCGTTGGAAACGTATTGGAGTCAGTTTACTTACCATACCACATACCTATTCCTTTCCGGAGTCTGAAACATTCTAGAAAGTGTCCCTTATGTACTCCTCCGGTGTTATGGTATTAATTATGTTGGTCTCAACATTTATGGGAGTACCTAAGATATAATGTTTGGTTATTTGACCGTTTACCACCTTCGGATTTGTGCCTTCGGCGTTGTTGATTTTTATGGCACCGAAACAATAGACCTCCTCGATAATGTAAGTGTCTTCCCATTTAGAGAGAAGCTTTCCTGCAAAAAATCTTAAAAGAGAGTGTATAGAAAAACATGATCACCTACATTAAACTCATGCTTTTGTATTCTATTGTCATGCCATCTTTTAACTTTTTCTTTAAACAACCTGGCATTCTCATAGGCTTGGGTTCTCCATTGATCAAGCAAGCTAATGTCAAATAACCTTTTCTCATAAGCAAGTTTGAAATCATAATTGAGCTCTTTAACAACCAAATATGCTTTATGTTCTAGTTCAAGAGGTAAGTCACATGCTTTTCCATAAACCATTTTATACGGAGACATACCCATAGGATTCTTATAAGCAGTTCTATAAGCCCATAATGCATCATCAAGTCTCTTAGACCAATTCTTTCTAGATCTATTAACATTCTTTTGCAAAATTAATTTAATCTCTCTATTGCTCAATTCTACCTGACCACTAGACTGAGGATGATATGGAGATGCAATTCTATGGTTGACATCATACTTAGCAAGCATTTTATGGAAAGCACCATGAATAAAATGTGAACCACCATCAGTCATTAAATATCTAGGGACTCTAAATCTCGGAAAAATAACTTCTTTAAGCATCTTAATAGAAGTGTTATGATCAGCACTACTTGTTGGAATAGCTTCTACCCACTTAGTAACATAATCAACAGCAACTAAAATGTGTGCATACCCATTAGAGGAAGGAGAAGGTCCCATATAATCAAAGCCCCAAACATCAAATGGTTCGATGACAAGCGAATAGTTCATAGGCATTTCCTAATGTCTACTAATATTACCAATTCTCTGACATTCATCACATGACAAGACAAACTTACGAGCATCCTTGAAGAGGGCAGGCCAATAAAAACAAGATTTCAATACCTTATGTGCAGTTCTGTCTCCAGCGTGGTGTCCCCTGTAATACTCGGAGGCACTTGCATAGGATCTGTCCCTGTTCATGCTCAGGTACACAATGTTTAATAACACCATATACTCCTTCTTTATAAAGGTGTGGGTCATCCCAGAAGTAATGTCTTAGATCAAAGAAAAACTTTTTTGCTGGTATGTGAAACTAGGTGGTATAAATTTAGCAACAATATAATTCGCATAATCAGCATACCATTGAGTATTACGAGAAGCGTTTATGAAATTTAAAGCTTCATCAGGAAAGCTATCATCAATAGGCAGTGGGTCATCAAGAACATTTTCTAACCTAGAGAAGTTGTCTGCAACGGGGTTCTCAGCTCCCTTTCTAACAATAATACGCAAATCAAATTCTTGTAGCAAGAGAACCCATCTAATAAGTCTAGGTTTAGCATCTTTCTTTTCCATAGGATATGTAATAGCAGCATGATCAGTGTGAACAGTTACTTTGGAATCAACAATATAAGGTCTGAACTTATCACATGCAAAATACAACTGCTAAAAATTCTTTTTCAGTAGTAGCATAATTTCTCTGGGAACTGTCTAGAGTCTTACTAGCATACTGAATAACATTTAATTTCTTATCTACTCTTTGTCCTAGAACAACACCAACGGCATAATCACTAGCATCACACATAATTTCAAAAGGTAAATTCCAATCAGGTGGCTGAACAAAAGGTGTAGAAATCAAGGCTTCCTTAAGTAATTCAAATGCTTCTACACAATCATCATCAAAAACAAAAGGAACATCTTTTTTTAAGAGATTAGCGAGAGGTCTAGAAATTTTAGAGAAGTCTTTAATAAACCTCCTATAGAAACCAACATAACCAAGGAAACTTCTTATACCTTTGATATCTTTAGGACACCTCATCTTTTCAATAACATCTACTTTAGCCTTATCAACTTCAATACCTCTTTCAGAAATTTTATGCCCCAAGACAATAACTTCATTAACCATAAAGTGGCACTTCTCCCAATTCAAGACAAGATTAGTTTCTTCACATCTCTGCAAAACTCGATCAAGGTTGCTTAAGCAATCATCAAAAGAAGTTCCGTAAATGGAGAAATCATCCATGAACACCTCAACAATCTTTTCACAAAAATCAGAGAATATAGCAGTCATACATATTTGAAAGGTAGCAGGTGCATTGCATAAACCAAAAGGCATACGTCTATAAGCAAAGGTACCAAAAGGGCAAGTAAAAGTGGTTTTCTCTTGATCATCTTTTGACACGGGTATTTGAGAGAAACTGGAATAACCATCTAGAAAGCAAAAACGTGTATGCTTGGATAACCTTTCTAGCATTTGATCAATAAAAGGTAGAGGGTAATGATCTTTTCTAGTAGCTTTATTTAATTTGTGAAAATCAATTACCATTCTATAACCTGTAACAATTCTTTGTGGGATCAATTCATTCTTATCATTAGGAACAACAGTAATACCTCCTTTCTTAGGGACACAATGAACAGGACTTACCCATTGACTATCAGCAATAGGATAAATTATACCTGCCTACAGAAGCTTCAGAATTTCGTTTCTTACCACTTATTTCATCTTAGGATTTGACCGTCATCGATGATCAACAACTGGTTTAGCATCTTTCTCCAATTTAAACTGTTGACATAGAGTGGTACTAATGCCCTTAAGATCATCAAGAGAATATCCAATAGCGGCATGGTGCTTCTTCAGAGTTTTCAATAATTTGTTTTCTTCATGCTCTGAAAGGTTGGCACTGATAATAACAGGATATATCTTATTTTCATCAAGATAAGCATATTTCAGAGTATCAAGCAATTGCTTAAGCTCAAACACGAGATCACCCTTGGGTCGAGGAGGATCCCCAATGATTTCAATGGGCAAAGTGTGTTTTAGAATAGGCCCTTGATTAAAGAATACTTCATCTATTTCCCTTCTTTCATTCATAAACATATCATTTTCGTGGTCTAGCAAATATTTTTCTAAAGGATCAGCAGGAGGTACGGCAATAGAAGCAAGACCAATAATTTCATCCTTACTAGGTAATTCTTTATCACGGGGTTGTCTATGAAATTTAGATAAATTAAAATCATGAGACACATCCCCTAAACCAACAGTAGCAATATCTTTCTCGCAATCTATCTTAGCATTAACAGTATTCAAGAAAGGTCTACCAAACATAATGGGACAAAAATTATCTTGTGGGGAACCAAGAACAAGAAAATCAGTAGGGTATTTAATTTTCCCACACAAGACGTCAACATCTCTAACAATCCGAATTGGTGATATATTATCTCTATTAGCAAGCTTAATAGTAACATCAATATCTTCTATCTCAGCAGGTGAAGTATCATTCATAATTTCTTTATATAAGGTATAAGGAATTGCACTCACAATAGCACCCACATCACATAAGCCATGATAACAATGATCTCTAATTTAACAGAAACAACAGGCATGCCAACAACAGGTCTATGTTTATCTTTAGTATCAGGTTTGGCAATTCTGGCAGCTTCATCACAGAAATAAATAACATGCCCATCAATATTATCAACCAAGAGATCTTTAACCATAGCAATACTACGTTCAACTTCAATTAGCTCATAGGGTGTAGGTGTTCTAGTATAACTCTTACAAACCACAGTTGAAGCTTTAGCATGATCCTTATTCTAACAGGAAAAGGTGGTTTCTCAATATAAGCAATAGGAACAATAGGATCAACATTATAAGTAATAGTTTCTTCTTCAAGGTTCTACTACTTTAACTTCAATGGGAGGATGAAATTTAAACCACATCTCTTTAGGGAGATCAACATGAGTAGCAAAAGATTCATAGAAAGAAGCTACTATCTCAGAGTCAATTCCATATTTAGTGCTAAAATCACGAAAAGCATTGGTATCCATAAAAGATTTAACACAATCAAACTTAAGGTTTATACCTGACTCTTTACCTTCGTCGAGTTCCCAGTCTTCAGAGTTGCGTTTAATTCTCTCCAATAAAGTCCATCTGAATTTAATATCCTTCTTAATATAGGAACTAGTACAAGAAGTATCGAGCATGGATCGATCATTATGAGAAAGCCGAGCATACAATTTTTGAATAATAATTTCTCTTGAGAGCTCGTGATTGGGGCATCAATATAACATTGACTTAAGCCTCCCCCAAGCTTGAGCGATACTTTCTCCTTCACAAGGACAGAAATTATATATATCCGATCACGATGAACCAGATGCATAGGATAAAACTTCGCATGAAATTCCAATTTCAATCGATTGTAGTTCCATGATCCAATATCACCCAACAGCCTATACCATGTCAATACATTTCCCTTCAAAGATAAAGGGAAAACCTTATTCTTGACAACATCCTCGGGCATACCTGCAAGCTTAAATAATCCACAAACTTCATCCACATAGATTAGGTGCATATCAGGATGTAATGTTCCATCTCCTGCATAAGGATTAGCTAGCAGTTTCTCTATCATACCCGAAGGAATTTCATAATAAATATTTTTAGTAGGTGCAGTAGGATGAGGTGAAACTCTTTGGTCTTCCGGTCGAGGTGAAGATACCCCAAACAAACCCCTCAAAGTATTATTTTCCATAGTAACAAGTGACAGTAATTTTCAGCACACTATATAAAAGTTTTCTTACCAAAGGCGCTTCCCTCCTGGGAAACAGCTCCAGAAAAGATTCTTGATGACCCACAAGTATAGGGGATATATCATAGTCTTTTTGATAAGCAAGAGTGTCGAACCCAACGAGGATCAGAAGGAAATGACAAGTGGTTTTCAGCAAGGCATTCTCTACAAGCACTGAAATTATCGGTAACAGATAGTTTTGTGATAAGATAAATCATAACGAGTAACAAGTAAATAAAGTAACTAAAGTGCAGCAAGGTGGCACAATCCTTTTTGTAGCAAGGGACAAGCCTAGACGAACTCTTATGTATTGCAAAGCGCTCCTGAGGACACATGGGAATTGTTGTCAAGTTAGTTTACATCATGCTCATATCGTGTCCGTTACTTTGATAATTTGATATGTAGGTGGACCGGTGCTTGGGTGCTTCCCTTCCTTGGACAAGACTCCCACTTGTGATTAACCCCCCTCGCAAGCATCTGCAACTACGAAAGAAGTATTAAGGTAAACCTAACCATATCCTGAAACATATGGATCCAAATCAGCCCCTTACGAAGCAACGCATAAACTAGGGTTTAAGCTTCTGTCACTCTAGCAACCCATCATCTACTTATTACTTTCCAATGCCTTCCCCTAGGCCCCAATAATGGTGAAGTGTCATGTAGTCAACGTTCACATAACACCACTAGAGGAGACACAACATACATCTCATCAAAATGCCGAATGAATACCAAATTCACATGATTACTTATAACAAGACTTCTCCCATGTCCTCGGGAACATAAGTAACTACTCACAAAGCATAATCATAATCAAGATCAGAGGATTATTAATTATCATTAAGTATCTGAAATATAATCTTCCACCGGATAAATGAACAAGCATCAACTACAAGGAGTAATCAACACTACTAGCAACCCACAGGTACCAATCTGACGTTTTGGGACCAAGATCGAATACAAGAGATGAACTAGGGTTTGAGAGGAGATGGTGCTGGTGAAGATGTTGATGGCTATTGACCCCTTCTCGATGAGAGGATCAATGGTGGTGACGATGGTGCCGATTTCCCCCTCCCGGAGGGATGTTTCCTCGGCAGAACAGCTCCGCCGGAGCCCTAGATTGGTTCTGCCCAGGTTCCGCATTGAGACGGCGGCGCTTCATCCCAAAAGCTTCCTTCTTATTTTTTTTTCCAGGTCAAAACACACCATATAGCAGAAGATGGGCATCGGAGGCCTTCCAGGGGGCCCAGAAGGATGGGGGGCATGCCCAGGGGGGTATGGCGCGCCCTCCAACCTTTTGGCTGGCTGGTGGGCCCCCTTTGGTACTTTCTTCGCCCAATATGTTTTATATATAATGTCATTGACTTAACACGGCAGATGCCCTAGCACAAGGACTTAGGTGTGGAGTCATCGGAACTAGGTTAGCTTGAAGGGGTTAAACGGGGCAAAGGTCAGAGAGAGTTTACCCAGGTTCGGCCCCTCTCAACGAGGTAAAAGCCTACTCCTGCTTTAGGTTGTATTGCTTGGGTTTCGATTAGTAGGGAGCGAATACGCTTGACCAAGTTATCGATTGATTGTTACTTGTCCTAACCTGCCGCCAGGTCACCCCCTTTATATACACAGGCTAACGCCCGACGGCTTACAAAGTCCCGGCTGGCTCATAAAAGACGTGTTCTGCTCGGTATCTAATTAACCTTGCCTTACAATACAAGTTAAACATATGGCAGTTCACACCTGTGGGCCTCAAGTCGTCCCCGGGTCTTGGGCCTTCAATAAGCTTGCTCTATGGACCACCATCTGTTGGTGTCAAAATCGGCGGATCTCAGGTAGGCGGTCCCGATCTGTGTGTCTTGGGCTGATGGTAACAGGAAGCAAGGGACACGATGTTTACCCAGGTTCGGGCCCTCTCGATGGAGGTAAAACCCTACTTCCTGCTTGATTAATATTGATGATACGAGTAGTACAAGAGTAAATCTACCACGAGATCGCAGAGGCTAAACCCTAGAAGCTAGCCTATGATGGTTATGATTATGATCGTGATCGGTCTTCTAAGGACCAACCTCTCCGGTTTATATAGACACCGGAGAGGGCTGGGGTTTACATGGAGTCGGTTACAAGGAAGGAAATATAATATCCGGATCACCAAGCTTGTCTTCCACGCAAAGGAGAGTCCCATCCGGACATGGGACGGAGTCTTGAGTCTTGTATCTTCATGATCCAACAGTACGGACGAAGTATATAGTCCGGCTGTCCGGATACCCCCTAATCCAGGACTCCTCAGTAGCCCCTGAACCAGGCTTCAATGACGATGAGCCTGGCGCACAGTTTTGTCTTCGGCATTGCAAGGCGAGTTCCATCTTCGAATACTCCAAAGTAATTATCGAACACGTAGATTGTGTCCGGATCTGCAAAATGATCTTCACATACCACCGCAGAGAGAATGATATTTCTGCTGACAACTTTTTAGACGACGTGATATCTCATTACGGTCGGGTCATTATTCGAACCGTTTTCCCACAACCAACCACAGCGCATATTGCGAGGCGGTTTCCTTGACACATCTTGTCAAAGCAGAGATCGTGTCCCCTTATCACGGGATTCTCATTAATATGGGTATGGGTAATCCCACCGCGCCATCAATCGTGGCGCTTGGGAAGTAAGCGATTCTCAACGGGCAAGTGGGGAGGCGCACCGCTTTCGTCGCCTTTATAAAGGGATAAGGGCTCCCCATTTTCAGCCACGCCTTCCTCCTCCTTTGCTCATCCTTGCCTCCTCGAGCTCCAGCGCCCTAGTCCAAGTCTTCTCCGCACAGCTAAACATGTCCGGAGCAGGAGGCAAGTGGGTGGCTTCCACCATGAAGGAGAAGCATATCACGAATCTTCGAGCGGCCGGATACTTGGCCGCAGACATAGCGCACCGGCTACCAGATGACGGGTATGTCATTCCAACCCCGGGACCCCACGAGACGGTCGTGTTTCTCGCCCACTTCGTCCGTGGACTGGGGTTTCCACTTCATCCCTTCGTCCGTGGGCTCATGTTCTACTACGGGCTAGATTTCCATGATCTAGCCCCAAACTTTGTCCTCAACATCTTGCCGTTTATCGTCGTGTGCGAGTCCTTCCTCCGCATCAAGCCTCACTTTGGCTTGTGGCTACAAATCTTCTGTGTGAAGCTGAAGATCGTGAGCAGCCAGCAAGAGGAGTGCGGAGGGGCCATGGTGGGCAAGATGCCTAACATCACCTGGCTTGACGGCTCCTTCGTGGAGACCGTGAAAGGGTGGCAATCGGGGTGGTTGTACATCACCGAGCCGCGCGACGCCAACTGGGCGGCGGCCCCCGAATTCCGATCTGGAACCCCATGCGGCTCACCTCCTGGGAAAGGAAGGGCCTGGCCTGGGGTGAACCTGCAGAGCTGACCGGACTCCAAAACTGCATCAAGAATATGAAGGACAAGAACATCAAGCTTGTCAACGTGATCCAGGTCATGCTCGTTCGCCGGATTCTTCCGTGCCAAAGGCGGGTATTTAATCTGTGGGAGTTCGTCCCGGCCGAACACCAGACGCTTCGAAAGCTCTATGGCATCACGCACAAAGTCGCATGGAAGGCGCTGTTCAAGGCCTCCGAAGTACCTTCTCCCACATCCGAGGACCGTGGACTTCATGCCGCGCGGCCTCCTTGTCCGGTGAGTTTTCTGACTACCACCAGATTCAGTTCTTCCCAATATATTCATGAGGAAGTCTTAAGTAATTGTGTATGTTTGATCAGGATTATGTGGAGACACCGGAGCGGATTGACTGTCCGGCTCCGCTGCCAGAAGGTCCAGCCGATGCTCTCCTGACGGAGATGCTAGTCCCGGCGCCCTACAAGGCGCCAGAAAAGAAGGCCCCGGGGACCAGGAAGGGTCTCTGGCGCAAGGTCGTACCGAACGCCTCGTCCGAAGACAACGAGGCACACTCCTCCCCCGAAGGGGAGGAAGAAGAAGAAGGTGCCGCCCCATCCGGAGAGGATGGGGGGCCTGAGAAGGCGGACCAGGGGGCCGGGAAAGGCCCCCGGTGCAAGGTCGTCATACCCTCATCGTCTAACGATGACGAGGAAGATTCCTCCCGTGGAGGCGGGGGGAAGCAAGAAGAAACTCTGCCTCCCCGCACTGGGGAGGAGAAAAAGAGGAAAGCCGCCCCGGAGGGGGAGGCTGGGACGTCCAAGAAGGGAAAGGCGTCCCTTCCGGACTACTCCACCATGGTCGCCTATAGCGAGGAGGGATGGCTGCCCAGGGGGAAGCCCCTAGCACGATCATAAGTATCTGCACTCTATATGCCGAACATATATGCAGTCCGGCTAGGGTCGATCCCGAGGTATCGTCTTCGGATGGGTCCCTGAGCGATTCAGCGATGAACTCGCTCCCGACGGCCACTACTCCTCAGCCTGCGGATGACATAGAGGTGTTGTCCCAAAGGCTCCCAGAGCGGGAGGAGCTGACTCTGGAGACGCCCCAAGGCAGAATTCTAGACGTCGGACACGTGGGGTTCAAGATCCCCGTGGATCGTGCCAATGAGAGCCGCAGCAAGCCGTGCTCTCGACCGGACACTGTGCCGGAACCTTCGATGGTTCCAGATGCGGGCAGGCGGCCCCTCGCTGGGGAGGGCGAGCCGTTCGTGCCGATGACTTCCGTTATGCCTGAGGCGTCGGATAGTCTGCTGGAAGCGCTTCGCGGCACTTCTATGGATGAAGAGCACCGTACTCTTATGAGTGCAGTGATTCAGAAGGTTCTGTCTACCAAGAGCAGACTAACCGAAGCTTGCACCAGCCTCCTGACAGGTTTTCAGGTAAGTAATAAAAATGTGCGAAATTACCACCCGATAGGTAGTAGCCCCTGATACTCTGTTTGGTGTTCAGGAAGAAGAGCCAAACAGAGGGTCAATTAAAATCCGCAGGAGTCTCATAGTAGGTGTGCCTGTTGATAAGCAGACAGTGCTGCTTGCCGCTGCTGTACGCACGGCCGAGGTCGCCGGACCCAAACGGGACCTGGAGCAGACGCAGGGGGAGCTTGGCCTCACGAAGAGGCAGCTCGAAGAGAGCAAAGGTATGTGATTCCCCGTTCTCATATAATAAAGGATAGACAAAATTGATTGGTCTAACGACAAAGCGTCATGACTTTGTAATAGGGGCCACCACCGAAGTGGCGTCTCTAAAGAAGGCGCTGTCCGAGGCCGAAGACAAGACGGCCTTGGAGCGCAAGGAGCGCGAGAAGCAGGATGCTAGAGTGGGTGAGTTATAGCAGGAGCTCCAAGAGCTCGACAAAAAGTTCGAGTCCTTGTAGCATGATCTTAAGGGGAAAGAGACTGAGCTTGCAAAGGCCCTTGCAAGTGTGAAAGATGCCAAGGCCGAAGCCGAAAAGGCACAGTAGGAAATCCAGGCGGCCAAGAAAATAGCGGCGGCTAAGACATTCTTTATGCAAAGCAAACATGTGGAGGAGGCGTTTCTTTTACTTACCCGAATTCGGAGCTCTCCAGGGGCATTCGCAGATCTGCCACGCAGTGTATAAGATGCTGCGGAGTTCTACCGTGCCAAGGAGGGGAGCGCCACGAAGAAGCTGTTCTGGTCCCAGTAAGCTGGGGCCGAACACCCAATGCCTCTGAGTGACCAACTAAAGCAGTTGGTTGAACTCCACAGGGCGGCCGGAGTGGCTATGAAAGATTTCATAGTCCGGATGTGGCCTGGTGAGCCCCTGCCCACTAGCTACTTCAGCCTTATCAAGTGGATGGTGAATGCATGTCCGCGGCTTGACGTGATCAAGCGATCCGTTTGCATTGAGGGTGCATGCCGGGCCTTTGCCCGTGCGAAGGTGCATTGGGGCAAGCTGGATGTGGAGAAGCTGGTGAAGGACTGGCCACCGGAGGGCAAGGTGCATCACTATCTCGAGAAGTATTATGATGGCGTTATGAAGGGCGCTCCTCTCGTGGCCGATGAATGTACCAAGGACACGATCCTTGAGTAAATGTACTTCTGCCGTTGTTGTAATATAAATACGAAGTTACTTGCGCTATGTAGCACTTTTTGATTTAAAATGTTACCTTCTCTGCGGCTGTTTATAGAATTCTAAAAGTAGGCCAATCGTCGGCTTCTGCCCCCATGTAACTAGTGTTGGAAATATTCCCTAGAGGCAATAATAAAATGGTTATTATTATATTTCTTTGCTCATGATAATTGTCTATTGTTCATGCTATAATTGTGTTATCCGGAAATCGTAATACATGTGTGAATGTATAGACCACAACACGTCCCTAGTGAGCCTCTAGTTGACTAGCTCGTTGATCAATAGATAGTCATGGTTTCCTGACTATGGACATTGGATGTCATTGATAACGGGATCACATCATTAGGAGAATGATGTGATGGACAAGACCCGATCCTAAGCATAGCACAAGATCGTGTAGTTCGTTTTGCTAGAGCTTGTCCAAATGTCAAGTATCATTTCCTTAGACCATGAGATTGTGCAACTCCCAGATACCGTAGGAGTGCTTTGGGTGTACCAAACGTCACAGTGTAACTGGGTGACTATAAAGGTGCACTACGGGTATCTCCGAAAGTGTCTGTTGGGTTGGCACGAATCGAGACTGGGATTTCTCACTCCGTATGATGGAGAGGTATCTCTGGGCCCACTCGGTAATGCATCATCATAATGAGCTCAATGTGACCAAGTGTCTGGTCACGGTATCATGCATTACGGTACGAGTAAAGTGACTTGCCGGTAATGAGATTAAACAAGGTATTGGGATACCGACGATCGAATCTCGGGCAAGTAACGTACTGATTGACAAAGGGAATTGTATACGGGATTGATTGAATCCTCAACATCGTGGTTCATCCGATGAGATCATCGAGGAGCACGTGGGAGCCAACATGGGTATCCAGATCCCGCTGTTGGTTATTGACCGGAGAGGCGTCTCGGTCATGTCTGCATGTCTCCCGAACCCGTAGGGTCTACACACTTAAGGTTTGGTGACGCTAGGGTTGTTGAGATATTAGTATGCAGTAACCCAAAAGTTGTTCGGAGTCCCGGATGAGATCCCAGACGTCACGAAGAGTTCCAAAATGGTCTGGAGGTGAAGATTTATATATAGGAAGTTCAGTTTCGGTCATCGGGAAAAGTTTCGGGGGTCACCGGTATTGTACTGGGACCACCCGAAGGGTCCCTGGGGTCCACCGGGTGGGGCCACCTATCCCGGAGGGCCCCATGGGCTGAAGTGGGAGGGGAACCAGCCCCTGGTGGGCTGGTGTACCCTCCCTTGGCCCCCCCTGCGCCTACGGTTGGAAACCCTAGGGGTGGGGGGCGCCTCACTTGCCTTGGGGGGCAAGCCACCCCCTTGGCCGCCGCCCCCCTTGGAGATTGGATCTCCTAGGGCCGGTGCCCCCCTAGGGGCCCTATATAAAGAGGGGGGATGGAGGGCAGCCGCACCCAAGCCCCTGGCGCCTCCCTCTCCCTCCCGTGACACCTCTCCCTCTTGTAAGTGCTTGGCGAAGCCCTGCCGAGATCGCTGCTGCATCCACCACCAATCCGTCATGCTGCTGGATCTCCATCAACCTCTCCTTCCCCCTTTCTGGATCAAGAAGGAGGAGACGTCTTCCCAACCGTATGTGTGTTGAACGCGGAGGTGTCGTCCGTTCGGCGCTAGGATCTCCGGTGATTTGGATCACGACGAGTACGACTCCCTCAACCCCGTTCTCTTGAACGCTTCCGCGCGCGATCTACAAGGGTATGTAGATGCACTCCTATCTCTCGTTGCTAGATGACTCCATAGATTGATCTTGGTGAAGCGTAGAAATTTTTTATTTTCTGCAACGTTCCCCAACAGTGGCATCATGAGCTAGGTCTATGCGTAGTTACTATGCACGAGTAGAACACAAACTTGTTGTGGGCGTAGATGTTGTCAATTTTCTTGCCACTACTAGTCTTATCTTGCTTCGGCGGCATCGTGGGATGAAGCGGCCCGGACCGACCTTACACATACGCTTATGTGAGACAGGTTCCACCGACAGACATGCACTAGTTGCATAAGGTGGCTAGCAGGTGTCTGTCTCTCCCACTTTAGTTGGAGCGGATTCGATGAAAAGGGTCCTTATGAAGGGTAAATAGAAATTGGCATATCACGTTGTGGTTTTACGTAGGTAAGAATCGTTCTTGCTAGAAACCTATAGAAGCCACGTAAAAACTTGCAACAACAATTAGAGGACGTCTAACTTGTTTTTGCAGCATATGCCTTGTGATGTGATATGGCCAAAAGGATGATATATGTGATGTATGAGATTGATCATGTTCTTGTAATAGAAATCACGACTTGCATTTCGATGAGTATGACAACCAGCAGGAGCCATAGGAGTTGTCTTTATTTTTTGTATGACCTGCGTGTCATTGAATAACGCCATGTAAATTACTTTACTTTATTGCTAAACGTGTTAGCAATAGAAGTAGAAGTAATCGTTGGCGTGACAACTTCATGAAGACACGATGATGGAGATCATGGTGTCATGCCGGTGACGAAGATGATCATGGCGCCCCGAAGATGGAGATCAAAGGAGCAATATGATATTGGCCATATCATGTCACTATTTGATTGCATGTGATGTTTATCATGTTTTACATCTTATTTGCTTAGAACGATGGTAGCTTAAATAAGATGATCCCTCGCAATAATTTCAAGAAAGTGTTCCCCCTAACTGTGCACCGTTGTGAAGGTTCGTTGTTTTGAAGCACCACGTGATGATCGGGTGTGATAGATCCTAACGTTCGAATACAACGTGTGTAAGCTAGATTTACACACGCAATACACTTAGGTTGACTTGACGAGCCTAGCATGTACAGACATGGCCTCAGAACATGGAAGACCGAAAGGTCGAGCATGAGTCGTATAGAACATACGATCAACATGAAGATGTTCACCGATGATGACTAGTCCATCTCATGTGATGATCAGACACGGCCTAGTTGACTCGGATCATGTTTCACTTAGATGACTAGAGGGATGTCTGTCTGAGTGGGAGTTCATTGAATAATTTGATTAGATGAACTTAATTATCATGAACTTAGTCTAAAATCTTTACAATATGTCTTGTAGATCAAATGGACCACGCTAATGTTGCCCTCAACTTCAACGCGTTCCTAGAGAAAACCAAGCTGAAAGATGATGGCAGCAACTATACGGACTGGGTCTGGAACCTGAGGATCATCATCATAGCTACAAAGAAAGATTATGTCCTAGAAGCACCGCTAGGTGAAGCACCCATCCCAGAGAACCAAGACGTTATGAACGCTTGGCAGTCTCGTGCTGATGATTACTCCCTCGTTTAGTGTGGCATGCTTTACAGCTTAGAACCGGGGCTCCAAAAGTGTTTTGAGCAACACGGAGCATATGAGATGTTCGAAGAGCTGAAAATGGTTTTACAAGCTCATGCCCGGGTCGAGAGATATGAAGTCTCCGACAAGTTCTTCAGTTGTAAGATGGAGGAAAATAGTTCTGTCAGTGAGCACATACTCAAGATGTCTGGGTTGCACAACCGCTTGACTCGGCTAGGAGTTAATCTCCCGGATGACGCGGTTATTGACAGAATCCTTCAGTCGCTTCCACCGAGCTACAAGAGCTTTGTGATGAACTTCAATATGCAGGGGATGGAAAAGACCATTCTTGAGGTATATTCAATGCTAAAATCAGTGGAGGTAGAGATCAAAAAGGAACATCAAGTGTTGATGGTGAATAAAACCACTAAGTTCAAGAAAGGCAAGGGTAAGAAGAACTTCAAGAAGGACGGCAAGGGAGTTGCCGCGCCCGGTAAGCCAGTTGCCAGGAAGAAGTCAAAGAATGGACCCAAGCCTGAGACTGAGTGCTTTTATTGCAAGGGAAGTGGTCACTGGAAGCGGAACTGCCCCAAGTACTTAGCGGACAAGAAGGCCGGCAACACCAAAGGTATATGTGATATACATGTAATTGATGTGTACCTTACCAGTACTCATAGTAGCTCCTGGGTATTTGATACCGGTGCGGTTGCTCACATTTGTAACTCAAATCAGGAGCTGCGGAATAAGCGGAGACTGGCGAAGGACGAGGTGACGATGCGCGTCGAGAATGGTTCCAAGGTCGATGTGATCGTCGTCGGCACGCTACCTCTACATTTACCTACGGGATTAGTTTTAAACCTCAATAATTGTTATTTAGTGCCAGCTTTGAGCATGAACATTGTATCTGGATCTCATTTAATGCGAGATGGCTACTCATTTAAATCCGAGAATAATGGTTGTTTTATTTATATGAGAGATATGTTTTATGGTCATGCCCCGCTGGTCAATGGTTTATTCTTAATGAATCTCGAACGTGATGTTACACATATTCATAGTGTGAATACCAAAAGATGTAAGCTTGACAACGATAGTCCCACATACTTGTGGCACTGCCGCCTTGGTCACATTGGTGTCAAGCGCATGAAGAAGCTCCATGCTGATGGACTTTTAGAGTCTCTAGATTATGAATTGTTTGACACATGCGAACCATGCCTCATGGGCAAAATGACCAAGACTCCATTCTCTGGAACAATGGAGCGGGCAACCAACTTATTGGAAATCATACATACTGATGTGTGCGGTCCAATGAGCGTTGAGGCTCGCGGAGGTTATTGTTATGTTCTCACTCTCACTGATGACTTGAGTAGATATGGGTATGTCTACTTGATGAAACACAAGTCTGAGACCTTTGAAAAGTTAAGGAATTTCAGAATGAGGTAGAGAATCAATGTGACAGAAAGATAAAGTTCTTACGACCAGATCGTGGGGGAGAATATTTAAGTCACGAATTTGGTACGCACTTAAGGAAATGTGGAATCATTTCACAACTCACGCTGCCTGGAACACCTCAGTGTAACGGTGTGTCCGAATGTCGTAATCGCACTCTATTCGATATGGTGCGATCTATGATGTCACTTACCGATTTACCGCTATCATTTTGGGGATACGCTCTAGAGACAGCTACATTCACTTTAAATAGGGCACCGTCTAAATCCGTTGAGACGACACCGTATGAATTATGGTTTGGGAAGAAACCTAAGCTGTCGTTTCGAAAAGTTTGGGGATGTGATGCTTATGTCAAGAAACTTCAACCTGAAAAGCTCGAACCCAAGTCGGAAAAATGCATCTTCATAGGATACTCTAAGGAAACCATTGGATATACCTTCTACCTAAGATCCGAGGGCAAGATCTTTGTTGCCAAGAACAGTTCCTTTCTGGAGAAAGAGTTTCTCTCGAAAGAAGTAAGTGGGAGGAAAGTGGAACTTGATGAAGTACTACCTCTTGAACCGGTAAGTAGCGCAGCTCAGGAAGATGTTCCTGTGGTGCCTGCACCGACTAGAGAGGAAATTAATGATGATGATCAAGGTACTTCGGATCAAGTAACTACTGAACTTCGTAGGTCCACGAGGACATGTTCCACATCAGAGTGGTATGGCAACCCTGTCCTGGAAATCACGTTGTTAGACAACGGTGAACCTTCGAACTATGAAGAAGCAATGGCGGGCCCAGATTCCAACAAATGGCTTGAAGCCATGCAATCCGAGATAGGATCCATGTATGAAAACAAAGTATGGACTTTGATAGACTTGCCCGATGATCGGCGAGCGATAGAAAACAAATGGATCTTTAAGAAGAAGACGGACACGGATGGAAATGTTACCATCTATAAAGCTCGACTTGTCTCTAAGGGTTATCGACAAGTTCAAGGGGTTGAATACGATGAGACTTTCTCTCCCGTAGCGAAGCTGAAGTCCATCCGAATCATGTTAGCAATTGCAGCATACTATGATTATGAGATATGGCAAATGGACGTCAAAACGGCATTCCTTAACGGCCATCTTAAGGAAGAACTGTATATGATGCAGCCAGAGGGTTTTATCGATCCTAAGAATGCTAACAAGGTATGCAAGCTCCAGCGCTCCATCTATGGGCTGGTGCAAGCATCTCGGAGTTGGAACATTCGCTTTAATGAAATGATCGAAGCGTTTGGGTTTATGCAGACTTATGGAGAAGCCTGCGTTTACAAGAAAGTGAGTGGGAGCTCTGTAGCATTTCTCATATTATATGTGGATGACATACTTTTGATGGGAAATGATATAGAACTTTCCGACAACATTAAGGCCTACTTGAATAAGTGTTTTTCAATGAAGGACCTTTGAGAAGCTGCTTACATATTAGGCATCAAGATCTATAGAGATAGATCGAGACGCCTCATAGGTCTTTCACAAAGCACATACCTTGATAAGATATTGAAGAAGTTCAATATGGATCAGTCCAAGAAGGGGTTCTTTCCTGTGTTACAAGGTGTGAAATTGAGCTCGGCTCAATGTCCGACCATGGCAGAAGATAGAGAAAAGATGAGTGTCGTCCCCTATGCCTCAGCCATAGGGTCTATCATGTATGCCATGACCTGTACCAGACCTGATATAAGCCTTGCCGTAAGTTTGGTAGGAAGGTACCAAAGTAATCCCGGCATGGAACACTGGATAGCGGTCAAGAACATCCTAAAGTACCTGAAAAGGACTAAGGATATGTTTCTCGTATATGGAGGTGACGAAGAGCTCATCGTAAAGGGTTACGTTGACACTAGCTTCGACACAGATCTGGATGACTCTAAGTCACAAAACGGGTACGTGTATATTTTGAATGGTGGGGCAGTAAGCTGGTGCAGTTGCAAGCAGAGCATCGTGGCGGGATCTACATGTGAAGGGGAGTACATGGCAGCCTTGGAGGCAGCGCATGAAGCAATCTGGGTGAAGGAGTTCATCACCGACCTAGGGGTCATACCCAATGCGTCGGGGCCGATCACACTCTTCTGTGACAACACTGGAGCTATTGCACTTGCCAAGGAGCCCAGGTTTCACAAGAAGACCAGGCACATCAAGCGTCACTTCAACTCCATTCGTGAAAATGTTCAAGAAGGAGACATAGATATTTGTAAAGTACATATGGACCTGAATATAGCAGACCGTTGACTAAACCTCTCCCTAGAGCAAAACATGATCAACACTAGAATGCAATGGGTGTTTGATTCATCACAATGTAACTAGATTATTGACTCTAATTCAAGTGGGAGACTGTTGGAAATATGCCCTAGAGGCAATAATAAAATGGTTATTATTATATTTCTTTGTTCATGATAATTGTCTATTGTTCATGCTATAATTGTGTTATCCGGGAATCATAATACATGTGTGAATGTATAGACCACAACACATCCCTAGTGAGCCTCTAGTTGACTAGCTCATTGATTAACAGATAGTCATGGTTTCCTGACTATGGACATTGGATGTCATTGATAATGGGATCAATCATTAGGAGAATGATGTGATGGACAAGACCCGATCCTAAGCATAGCACAAGATCGTGTAGTTCGTTTCGCTAGAGCTTTCCCAAATGTCAAGTATCATTTCCTTAGACCATGAGATTGTGCAACTCCCGGATACCATAGGAGTGCTTTGGGTGTACCAAACATCACAACGTAACTGGGTGACTATAAAGGTGCACTACGGGTATCTCTGAAAGTGTCTGTTGGGATGGCACGAATCGAGACTGAGATTTGTCACTCTGTATGATGGAGAGGTATCTCTGGGCCCACTCGGTAATGCATCATCATAATGAGCTCAATGTGACCAAGTGGCTGGTCACAGGATCATGCATTATGGTACGAGTAAAGTGACTTGCCGGTAACGAGATTAAACAAGGTATTGGGATACCGACAATCGAATCTCGGGCAAGTAACGTACCGATTGACAAAGGGAATTGTATATGGGATTGATTGAATCCTCGACATCGTGGTTCATCTGATGAGATCATTGAGGAGCATGTGGGAGCCAACATGGGTATCCAGATGAGATCATGTCTGCATGTCTCCCGAACCCATAGGGTCTACACACTTAAGATTCGGTGACGCTAGGGTTGTTGAGATATTAGTATGCAGTAACCTGAAAGTTGTTCGGAGTCCCAAATGAGATCCCGGATGTCACGAGGAGTTCCGAAATGGTCCGAAGGTGAAGATTTATATATAGGAAGTTCAGTTTCGGCCATCGGGAAAAGTTTCGGGGGTCATCGGTATTGTACCGGGACCACCGGAAGGTCCCGAGGGTCCACCGGGTGGGGCCACCTATCCCGGAGGGCCCCATGGGCTGAAGTGGGTGGGGAACCAGCCCCTGGTGGGCTGGTGCGCCCCCCTTGGCCCCCCCTGCGCCTAGGGTTGGAAACCCTAGGGGTGGGGGGCGCCTCACTTGCCTTGGGGGGCAAGCCACCCCCTTGGCCGCCGCCCCCCTTGGAGATTGGATCTCCTAGGGACGGTGCCCCCCTAGGGGGCCTATATAAAGAGGGAGGAGGGAGGGCAGCCTCACCCAAGCCCCTGGCGCCTCCCTCTCCCTCCTGTGACACCTCTCCCTCTCATAAGTGCTTGGCGAAGCCCTGCCGAGATCGCTACTGCATCCACCACCACGCCATCGTGCTGATGGATCTCCATCAACCTCTCCTTCCCCCTTGTTGGATCAAGAAGGAGGAGACGTCTTCCCAAGCGTACGTGTGTTGAACACGGAGGTGCCGTCCATTCGGCGCTAGGATCTCCGGTGATTTGGATCACGACGAGTACGACTCCCTCAACCCCGTTCTCTTGAACGCTTCCGCGCGCGATCTACAAGGGTATGTAGATGCACTCCTCTCTCTCATTGCTAGATGACTCCATAGATTGATCTTGGTGAAGCGTAGAAATTTTTTATTTTCTGCAACGTTCCCCAACAACTGGTACCGGGGTGTTCCTGGAAAACACGGACACTCTTTATCAAACTTTTTGGTCTCTTAAGGAGGTATCCGGCGCAGCAAACAAGGCAATCGGACTATGCGGCTTTATAACTTTCACTTAGCCATAGAAGTCTACAATTTTAAATTTCGGCGAAGCCCGTAGAATTCGGAAAGCCGAACTGGGGCACTATATACGCCTAAATCGGACGAGACCGATTCCTCGCCTAAAGCGGAAAAAATCTTTAAGGATTTTGAGACCTCTCGAACAGCGACCAGCTCTCGCCGCATCATGCCGGTCAGTTCTTGGCTTTCTCTACTGAGGTGCTGGTCCGGAAGAACCAGGACACAATCGCAGTAGTTCTCCCTGCGCTACCTTAGCCGATATAACGGAACGTAAGGTACCAAAACAAGGGAGCCGGGCAAACCCAACTATTGACCCAAGACGTGATTCTGAGCTGATGCATATAGTGCTATAAGTTCGGGGTGCCGCATTGTTGAAGGTGTTCGGACTTGTTTTGCCATATTATGGGGCGCCATAAGAAGCCCCTGGCAAACTGATCGTACCAAGGTGTACGGATGCAATATTAAATAAACATTTATAAGAAAAAATGCACAAATAGGAATAAAAAGATGACGCTATATATTGTCCCCAATTTGTGAATAATACGTTTAAGCATATGTTTACAATGGGTGCGTTTAAGCAGAAGTAAATAGGACCATTTAACATGTCCTATCCAAGGGCAGGCTACATGTAGGTATGTAAAACAGGTATAACGATCGTGAACAAATTCCACCTGGCTATTTCCTTTTGTCCGTGAAGCCTGTTGCCTCCTTGGTTTTCTCTCCTATGTAAGTCCGATAATCCGGCTCTTCTGAAGAGGCTTCCCTAAAGCAATGTCCTGAAAGATAAAAAGGAAGGGTTCTGAAGATATGTTGCGGCTATACCACACTGTTGACTGAGTCACTGCTGCGCCTCCGCCTATGCCCATGGTATTTTGAGTGCGTAATTGTGTACACGTGGCACGAATGCTGCTTTGCTGGGGCTTGAGCGGAGGCCGGACTGCTAGTCACGCTCTTGGCGTGTCTTGTGATCCTGCTACGGGGTGCTCTGTACTCGCTTGACGGTGCTCGAGGTTATCATCGCCGGATTGGTGGTTTGTCGGAGGAGGCCGCATTGTACTTCTGCCGCGAGGGCTGCAGTATGCTATTTTGTACGGAGAGAGCGGTCCATGTTTCCATTAACTGTTATGACCCCGTGCGGTCCTGGCATCTTGAGCTTGAGGTATGCATAGTGTGGTACCGCATTGAATCTAGCAAATGCGGTTCGTCCAAGCAGTGCGTGGTAACCACTATGGAAAGGGACGATATCAAATATTAACTCTTCGCTTCGGAAGTTATCCAGGGATCCGAAGACCATGTCCAATGTTATAGAGCCCGTGCAACGGGCCTCTACTCCAGGAATTACACCTTTAAAGGTGGTTTTGGTGGGCTTGATCCTTGAAGGGTCGATGCCCATTTTTCGCACTGTGTCCTAATAAAGCAGGTTCAGGCTGCTGCCGCCGTCCATAAGGACTCGTGTGAGGTGGAATCCGTCAATGATTGGGTCTAGGACCAATGCGGCTGAGCCGCTGTGACGGATGCTGGTAGGGTGATCCCTACGATCAAAGGTGATCGGACAAGCTGGCCATGGGTTGAATTTGGGGGCGACTGGCTCCATCGCATAGACGTCCCCTAGTGCTGTCTTCCGTTCCCGCTTGGGAATGTGGATGGCGTAGATCATGTTGACCGTTTTCACCTGGGGAGGAAATTTCTTCTATCCCCCCGTGTTCGGACGCTGGGGCTCCTCGTCATTGTCGCTGTGCAGCCCCTTGTCCTTGTTTTTGGCGTTTATTTTCCCGGCCTGTTTGAACACCCAACAGTCTCAATTGGTGTGGTTGGATGGCTTGACCGGGGTGCCGTGAATTTGGCACGAGCGTTCAAGTATGCGGTCCAGACTGGACGGTCCCTGATTGTTTCTCTTGAACGGCTTCTTCCGCTGACCGGATTTGGATCCGGTGAATCCGGCATTGACTGCCGTGTCTTCAGTGTTGTCGCCGTTGTTCCTTCGCTTATGTCTGTTGTGCCGTGGCTTGCCGTTGTTGTCAGAGACATCCAAAGTGCCCGAATGTGGCGTAGTGCTGCTGCGAGCCAACCAGCTGTCCTCGCCCACGCAAAAGCGCTTCATTAGTATCGTGAGAGCTGCCATGGGCTTGGGTTTTTCCTGGCCGAGGTGTCGGGCGAGCCACTCGTCACGGATATTATGCTTAAAAGCCGCCAGTGCTTCTGCGTTCGGACAGTGGACTATTTGGTTCTTTTTAGTTAAGAACCGAGTTCAGAATTTCCTGGCTGACTCTCCGGGCTGTTGAGTAATGTGGCTCAAATCATCGGCGTGCGGTGGTCGCAGGTATGTGCCCTGGAAGTTGTCGAGGAACGCGTCTTCCAGGTTTTCCCAACTGCCAATGGAATTTGCGGGCAGGCTGTTTAGCCAGTGCCGGGCGGGTCCTTTGAGCTTAAGGGGAAGATACTTGATGGCGTGTAGGTCGTCTCCGCGGGCCATGTGAATATGGAGAAGGAAATCTTTGATCCATACTGCGGGGTCAGTTTTGCCATCATATGATTCGATGTTTACGGGTTTGAACCCTTCTAGGAATTCATGATCCATCAATTCGTCAGTGAAGCAGAGGGGGTGCGCGGCGCCTCTGTGCCGGGCTATGTGGCTACGCAGTTCGAATTGGTCTGGGTGGCTGTGTTCGGCCCGGCCAGACTTGTTGATAGTGTATCCGGCGTGACGGTCATCGTCGCGTGCTGGGGCGCGCCCCCGCGATCCATAGATCGATCTTGTCTGTCTTGCTTTGTTTTCCAGTATATCTTGCAGGTCTTGCCTATTGCCCCGGGCCGTAGTGTATTGGCGTGGGGGTGCGGGCTGGTATTCGGGATGATATGCCGTTTTATCCCGGCCACGGGGTGGCCGATCAGCCGTGTGGCGCTCGAGTCCGTATTCCACAGCTGCCAGGACTTTAGTCCATCTATCTGTGAGCAGGTCTTGATCAGCTTGGAGTTGCTGCTGCTTCTTTTTCAGGCTCCTCGCAGTGGCCATAAGACGGCGCTTGAAGCGCTCCTGCTCCACGGGATCCTCAGACACGCCGAACTCGTTGTCGCCAAGGCTAATCTCGTCTTCGGACGGGGCATGTAGTTGTCCTCCTCCGGATATTCGTTCGTTGTCTGTTCGTCTGGGCTGACCTGCCTGTCTTCCTGCTCCGCCTGCTCGAAGGCAGGCTGATCAGGGTTGTATTCCTCTTCGGCACCATCGGATTGTTTTCGTCTCCTGGGCTGGTATTGCTGTGGCGGGGCTTGGAGCGGCGTCGCCGATGCCCATGCTTTGCGTTTCTCCCTGAGTGGTTATCCTCCGTTGCCTCATCGCCATTGGTTTCCTTCGGAGTGTCCACCATATATATATATCGTATGAGGAGGTGGCTGTCCACCGCCCAGTGAGCGGTGGTTCCTGTTCTTCTCCTGCATCGTTGTCCATACAATCGATGTCTTCAGAGTCAAAGTCAAGCACGTCGGTTAGATCATCGACCGTGGCAATGAAGTGGGCGGTGGGTGGGAAATGAATTCCTTCGTCGCCTTCTTCCCACTTGAGCCGGACATAGTTCGGCCAAGATCCTCTTGACAAAGAGAGAGACTTTAACGAGTTCAGCATGTCGCCAAAGGGCGAGTGCTGGAAGATATCCGCAGCGGTAAACTCCATTACCGGAAACCCAACTAGGCTCAGTGGGCTCGGGAGCGCCCGGTCTGGAACCTACAACCGGATACGAGTCCAGGGGTCCGAAGTCACAGGCTTCCTTAGAGGTGAGGCCTGTGTTCCGCTCTACCGCTGATGAGTGTGTGGCCTGCGGGGCGGGGTCCATCCACCCATCCTTGGGCCATGCAGTCTGCTCCGGATTTAGGTCCGGGGCTACTTCAGGGGTGATATCCCGAGCATTGTCCGACAGCAGGTCTAAGCCGTGCTCGTCGTGACTGTACAGCGCTCCTAGCACAGGCCCGATTCCGTCAAAGATCAAGTTTCCGCGGATATCGGCCGTGTAGTTCAGGTTTCCAAACCTGACCTGGTGGCCAGGGGCGTAGCTGTCGATCTACTCCAGTTGGCCAAGCAAATTGGCCCGCAGCGCGAAGCCGCCGAACGCGAAGATCTGTCCGGGGAGAAAAGTCTCACCCTGGACCGTGTTGTTGACGATTCAAGGAGCCATCAAGCCTTGCAGCGACGACACAGAGGAACTCTCAATGAAAGCACCAATGTCGGTGTCAAAACCGGCGGATCTCGGGTAGGGGGTCCTGTTCTTTGTGTCTTAGGCTGATGGTAACAGGAAGCAAGGGACACGATGTTTACCCAGGTTCGGGCCCTCTCGATGGAGGTAAAACCCTACTTCCCGCTTGATTAATATTGATGATGCGAGTAGTACAAGAGTAGATCTACCACGAGATCGTAGAGGCTAAACTCTAGAAGCTAGCCTATGATGGTTATGATTGTGATCGTGATCGGCCTTCTAAGGACCAACCTCTCCGGTTTATATAAACACCAGAGAGGGCTAGGGTTTACATGGAGTCGGTTACAAGGAAGGAAATATAATATCCGGATCGCCAAGCTTGTCTTCCACGCAAAGGAGAGTCTCATCCAGAGACGGGACGGAGTCTTGAGTCTTGTATCTTCACGCTCCAACAGTCCAGACGAAGTATATAGTCCGGCTGTCTGGATACCCCCTAATCCAGGACTCCCTCACCATCTTCACATCTTCTTGGTCCTCCTCATCTTAAGCCGCCAGTGGCGTGACCCGGACCCTCCTGGGCGGGTCATACCCAGTAGTCATATCCCCAACATTAGGCCCCAGGTTGATTTGAACTTGTTCACATCAATCTTCAACACTTGACTTCAGCAGAATCAACCATTGTCAACTTTTATGAACTTGCTATAACCCGCCATGACGTCAGCTCACAAAATTTTGTTAACCCGCCATGCTGTCGTCTCACATTAACTTCACATGAAGGCTAGAACATCTCAATATATCTACATCCTTTAACGGGACTCCCAAAAATTGAGGCGCCCGTGCAGCCACATAATCATTTTTTGGCCTCCTTAATTCTCGTGCATGCCATTTATTCCTCTCCTTATAAATAGGGACAGGGGACCCTGCTTCACTTTTACCCCTGCCTCGGCCTCTTGTTATCCTTCCTCGGGACTACCAATGCCTCCGGAGCTCCGCCGCTCCCGTCGACTGCATCAACCTCGGCCGCTGCATCAACCTGACCTTGACCAGAACATGGAGGCGCCCATATGCTGTTCATCAGCACCTACAGGTACTTTCTTTGACTCATATCAGATCTGCGTTAGGGTTTCTATGTTCGTTGAAGTTCTTCATTGTTCCTCCGCTTCCTCTCTTAGATTGCAGAATCAGATCTGAACTTTGTGTCAAAGTTGTGCGATAATAGTTTTAGCATTCATTTTCAATAGCAGAAGATATCCTCTCTGGAAAAGATCTCATTTGAGTACACGAGCTCTACTACTGCCACCACCTTAGGTTTAGAATTTATTTTGTTTTCTGAACTGTTGTAGATCCAAAATTATTGCTCCAATCTATGAAATATGTTGGTCCATTGTTTAGCACAACCTCACTTATAGATCTGAAGTGTAGCAACTATTCGGGCGGATTGACTGATAAACTGTAACCCCCATATAATATTAGTCACCTTTAAGCCGCCAATATATGTATCTGCATAACTCAATGCTATCTTCTGGTTTAACACGTTGGCTCTTTATAGCACTTACTTTTGAATCAATGGTCGGCTTGACAGCATAATCTTAAACCGGCAATATTTTCTTTTTAGACCTTCTTCCTAAAAAATGACCAAGACTGTCACCTCATGCAACTGGGTCGCTTCCCGGGTTACCGAGCAAGCGTTGGATGAACATGTTCAAGTAGGCGTTTTAGCTGCAAAGAATGTCATACATTGGAGAGCCCCAAGAATAGAAACCATCCCTGAACCAAAAGAGGGCGAAGTTGTCGTCTTTACTAATCACATCCCAGTTAAAAAATTTCCGTGATGCGCTGCACTTCTTCCAACTCCATCCTCAAGACATCAGACCCAATTCTGTCACAAATATCTGCAATTTTCAATTGTTTTGCGAAGTATACCTTCAGGAGGAACCCACTGTAGAACTATTCAGAGAGTTCTACTACTTAAACCGCCAGACTAAATTCACGGACGGGCCCAGCCTAGAATTAGGCGGTATTTCAATTCAGAGGCGGAAAGAAGCCACCTTCCCAGCCGCCAAACTGTCTAGTCACCCCAAGGACTGGAACCAAACCTGGTTTTACTGAGACACCTCTCAGAAGGCGAAAATCCTCTGCCGGGTTATCGTGAAAACCGGCTTAGCAACAGGAACCCTCTTCCAGAATGTATTAGCACAGAAGAGCGGGCCAAGTATATGCTCGTCTTTTCGAAGATCAGAGCCTTCATGGCTAATGGTTTGACTGAAATCAACCTAGTTTGATGCTAGGTTGCCTGGAGAATTTTGCCCTTAAGCCGCCGCCCCAGTTTGATGTGCGAATACACCGGCGACTTAAAAGATCCACAACACCACTGCCAGATACAGCAGACTGATGATGACATCAATGATATGACCAAGTCTTTGCTGAATGAGAGCTTGGCAGATTGCAGCAAAACTGGACTGAATCCTTTCTGCGCTCTCATCAATCCACCAGCTGTAAGCTTTAAACAATTTCTGGCTTAATCATGTCTTCACTTAAACTGTCCTCTTAATACCCATTTGATTTCTGTAGGCCGATTCTCCTTTTTGGAGTAGGAAGCTACAGGATAATCCGACCAAGAAGACCCGGACGAAGAATAAGGCTCAGAGAAAACCTGCCAAGAAGAAGACCACCCACTCCGAGTAGTTTAACTTGGATGATGATGAGTCAGAGGTAGACCTTGACTCCCTTGGCTCATTTTTTGTACATCTTATTGACAATGATCACTATTAGGATGATGCGGAAGGCATCCACACAGACGGTGAAGAGGTAACTATCCTTTCCTCTAACTCAGAACCTTTGCCAAGACAGAAAATTCGTCAAGCAAGCCAGAAAGTAAGGTTTTCTCACCCTTTGGCTTACTTGGATCCCAACTTTATTTTGAAGAAGCAGAAGCATGAAGCTCACCGGACGACCCAAAATAGTGGCGGTGGGGTTCTCTCCTCCGGCTTACCAAACACGTCGATCCCTCGCAAGCGCCGTCCAGAGGTTTCACAGATTTTCGACTTATCTTTTCCCAAGGCAGGTCTTTTTTGACAACCCCTTAACCCTTCTGATTGAAATTATTAGGGAACTTCTCATTCTTCCTCTAGTGACTCTACTGGGACTAAGGTCCCTCTGTTCAAAACTATTCCTGGGTAAGAACACTTAAGCCCACTTGTTTTAACACTTTATTAAATTGGTATATTAATCTCATCAGATGCTTTTCTTTCAGCTCTACGGACAAGCCCGACAAGAAATTGAAGGTTACTAAACCAGCCGAAGATCCAAAGGGCACTAACCTGGAGAAGCAAACAGTGTCTGAATCCTTGCACAAACTTTAGAAGCAGCCATGGATGATCCGCCACCAGAAGATCACCCTGTCACGACAGACCCTATGAATGTTGATCCAGAAAATGGTAGCCGCCTAGCCCCGCTCAGCCGGCTCAAGTAACCGAGGATGTCATAGTTACTGGGATGGCTTACACAGCACCAGGTAACCCCACCGTCTTGTCCAAGCAGAGCGCAGAAGAGGAATTCTCCGCTGTTGACAAAGGCAAGTGGAAGCTGGATTTGGAGAACTATGCTCAATTCAATGCCCAGGAGCTTCACGCGGGTTACTTGAATTGCCTCCACACCAGCCATGACTTTGAGGCCGGCTTGGTTAATCTCATGAAAGATCGTTTTGAGGTAAACAAAAAACTTGTCTCATACAAATATATATCTGTCAGCCAACAAGTCTACTGGATATGATAAACTTGAATATGTTGTAGACATTAAATATCATTGTTGATCTTGATATCCATGTCATAACATGTTAGAACTGCAGAATCAACACAAGTAACCCCCAAGGGACGACTTAAACTGACGATCTAAGACGAAACTTCAAATAGTAGTGCTTAATTTTGCACCTGTAGCCCCCAAGGGTCGGCTTAATCAGCATGGCTAAGCCGGGACACATCACCATAATTATTGATAAAATCCAAATTTGCAGCCCCCATGTGTCACATCCCTAGCTTCTGGTAATGCTCTAGGTTAGCCTCATGTGTGCATCATGTTTAAATTCTGAAATTTGAACTGAGGGAATTTTGGAAGCCTCAAAAACTTAAATAAAAGAGGGGCAAAGAACCCTGGAAAATGCATTCAATGTTTTCAAAATGGCCTTAAATAATGTTGGTTATATTTTGGCAAGGGTTTTGCACCAAACCAAAAATAATGAACATTTTTGAGGAATATTTTGAGCACTGAATTTAAATCATTACTTTATTTGCATTTGGAACTATATTCCTAACTTATATAGAATATATTTCCAAATACCCTGAAACATTTTTATGTGCTTTTGGAAAAGTCCATTAAGCAGCATAAAATATTCAGAGGAGTTTTTGGCATTATTTGAATTATTTTAAATTCAAAAGAGTGGCAAAATAAATTAAATAAAACAAAACAGAGAAAAAAATAAAAAGAACAGAAGCCTACCTGGGCCAATTACCTGTAGCCAGCCCAGCTGGCCAGCTCCTCCCGCTGGCCCAGCCCACCACCGCCTCCCTCCCCTGTCGCCTTCCTCCTCTGCCAGGAGGACGGGCACGCGCCCGGCGCGCGCGGCCACGCGCCCCGGCCACCTCCTCCCTGCCTGGCTGCCTCCTTCTCCCCTGGTTCCCTCCCGCGACGCCACGCAGCCCCGACCCCCTCTCACTTCTCCCTTGCTCTCTGGACCCCCTCCTCCTCCTCTGTTCTCCTCACCGAGCGGAGCCCGTCACCGTCGCTCGCCATAACCACGGCCACCGGGCCTCCCTCGCTCCCCCGACTAGCCCAGAGGCTCCGCCTCGACCCCCTCTTCCCTCTCCACCGACCCACGGCCCTCCGGAAGCCCTGCAACGCCGCCACCATCGCCGTTCCGTCGCCGGCCACCGAAGCTCACCGCTGGCGATTCGCCGCCTCCGACGCCTCCCCGAGCTCCTCGAGGCCACCGTCGCAACCCCTGTGAGCTCCGCCACCGTTTCCCCCTCTTTCCCTCTTCGTTTGGTTGCCGTAGCCGTCGCCCCCTTGATGACCGAAACCCGCTGCCGTCTGTGATCGCCGCCGACGTGCCTCCGGCCACCTAGTGGCCCGGCTGTCGTGCTCAGCTTCCTCCCCGCGCTGCCTGGAACACGTAGGTGCCCCGCACGAGCCTCCCCGGCCACCGTAGCGTCAACCCCGAGCTCGCGCGAGCTCCGGCGACCGCCACGCTCGACGCCGGTGATGACTCCGGCCATCTTAGGCCCAGCCGCTACCACTACTCGACGCGGACGAGCGCCCGCGTCACGTAGACGCTCTCCGCCGGCCATTTGGTCGCCGGAGGAGGAAACCCGCACCCCTCCGCCGTCTCTGGCTCCGCCGGCGACGAGTCGCGGGTCAACTCCGGCGAGTTGACCCAGGTTTGACCTTCCCCGTGTGTCACTGACGTGTGGGCCACCCCCCTGACATTTTATCTAGTATTAGTTTAACACTAATTAACCTAGGTTAGTTAGCTGAGGTCGCTGACCAGTGGGCCCCGGCCCCACAAACAGTTTAGTTAGAATTAACTTAAGGCTAATTAACTTGGTTAATTAGTTGTGTCACTGACCAGTGGACCCCACTGGTCAGGTTTGACCTGGACCCGCCCTGTTGACCTGATGACGTCAGGATAAGGTCATGCTGACGCAATAATTCCTTTCTGGAATTAAAATAAATTAGGAAATAATTTATAAATTTCAGAAAATGCCCTAAACTTCAATAAATCATAGAAAATTAACCGTAACTCCAAATTAAATAATTTATATATGAAAAATTATCAGAAAAATTCAAGGAATCCATCTGTACCATTTTCATGCATGTTAGAACAACTTATAGCTGCTGTTTAGCACAAATCAATTAAATGGCATTTGAATAATCACATATGGAGTTTGAATTTGAATCTTGTATTCAAACCAACTTCATTTAATCTGTTGCTAGTTGCATTAGCCCAAAACACATTCATTTTGCCATGTCATGATCATGCATCATATTGTGCATTGCATTAATTGTGTTCCCTTCTGTGTTGCCGGTATTTGTCCCCTCTCCATAGACGTGATACCGATGAGGTGATCGTTGACACTGATGAAGACTCAATGTTATCTTCAGAAGTGCCAGGCAAGCAAAACCCCCTTGTTCATTCCGATAAAATCCCACTCTCTCGCTCCTGCTCTCTTTTACTGCATTAGGACAACAACGATTCATCTGTTACTTGCTGCGGTAGTTGAACCCCTTTATCCTCTGCATGACCTGTCATTCCACAGTAAATAGATGAAACCCACTAGCATGAGTAAGAGTTGTTTGAGCCCTGTTGTGCCTACTCATTCATGTTTGTTTGTCATGCCTGCTACTGCTTAGAGTTGAGTCAGGTCTGATTCATCGGGGATGAATCAGAGGCGTGTGAACATGTCCTACTGTGTGAGAGCTAAGTGTGTGAACACGATTTGGTAAAGGTAGCGGTGAGAGGCCATGTAGGAGTACATGGTGGGTTGTCTCATTGCAGCCATCCTCAGGAACTGAGTTCTGTGTTTGTGATCCATGATTCAGCTACTACCACGCATTGGGCCCGAAACCAATGGACCCTCTCGGCTTCTTGATCACCCTTGTCCTCTGTCCAGGAGTTGCAAGTAGTTTCTGGTGTTTGTAGTATGCTGGAGGCCGTGCGCAGTGCTGACCGTAGGGGTGGGCTGTGATGCGGTAGGCACGTGGCACGGTGTACCGGGCGCCCGTTTGGTGTCTCGGGAACCCTGTTCACATTGTTTGGGGCTGTGAGCGAAACTCCGGCCGGATCTCCTCATGGATGGAACCCGAATAGGCGATAAACCTGGACTAGAGATTTGAGTGTTTGGGCAGGCCGTGGCCGACACCCACGTTGGGCTTCCACTTGAAGGTTGCCGAGTACATGTCGTGTAAACGGCGGTAAGTGGTGAGAGCGTGTGTGAAGAAGTACACCCCTGCAGGGTTAACATCATCTATTCGAATAGCCGTGTCCGCGGAAAAGGACTTCTGGGTTGCTTATATCAGTTCATAGACAAGTGAAAGTGGATACTCTAAAATACGCAAGATAAGCGTGAGTGCTATGGATGGCGTTCTCGTAGGGAGACGGGAGCGGATCCATAGTGGTGTATTGATATGGTGAATATGTGGACTCGTGTGCGCCACCTCAAAGAGTTACTTGCAGTCGTAGTTTAGGATAGCCACCGAGTCAAAGCTGGCTTGCTGCAGTTAAACCCCACCATCCCCTTTGTTGATAATGAAGCATATGTAGTTAGTTCTGATGTAAGTCTTGCTGGGTACATTTGTACTCACGTTTGCCTATTTATGTTTTTGGAGAGAGACTTCGGTCTCGCTAGTAGTTCCGCGTGGACTTCGACGTTTAGCTTGTTACCTCAGCTACGATCTTGTGCCCTCGGCAGGATCTGATAAATAGTCAGGCTTCTCAGCCCTTTTCATTTATAGATGTCTGTACTCAGACATGATAGCTTCCGCTTGTGCTTTGACTTGTATGCTCTGGTTGTTGGGTCATGAGACCCCTGTTTGTAATATCTCGCTCCTCGGAGTCTATTGAATAAATTACTTGAGTCGTAGAGTCATGTTGTGATGCCATGTTGTATTTGCACATATCGAGCATATTGTGTGTATGTTATTGAAATGCTTGGTATGTGTGGGATCTGACCATCTAGTTGTTTATCTTTAGTAGCCTCTCTTACGGGGAAATGTCTCCTAGTGTTTCCACCGAGCCATGGTAGCTTGCTACTGCTCCGGAACACTTAGGCTGGCCGGCATGTGTCCTTCTTCGTTCCTGTGTCTGTCCCTTCGGGGAAATGTCACGCGATGAATACCGGAGTCCTGTTAGCCCGCTACAGCCCGGTTCACCGGAGTCCTGCTAGCCCAGTGCTACAGCCTGGATTCACTCGCTGATGACCGACATGTTCGATGCTGGGTCATGGATGCCTGTCCCTGTAAGTCTGTGCCACTTTGGGTTTACGACTAGCCATGTCAGCCCGGGCTCCTTATCATATGGACGCTAGCGACACTGTCATATACGTGTGCCAAAAGGCGCAAACGGTCCCGGGCAAAGGTAAGGCGACACCCGTGGGAATACCGTGCGTGAGGCCGCAAAGTGATATGAGGTGTTACATGCTAGATCGATGTGGCATCGAGTCGGGGTCCTGACAGCGTTGGTATCAGAGCTTGACTGCCTGTAGGATTACCAAGCCAAACTGGTCGAAGTTGAGTCTAGAAATTCTTTAGTTATGTAAGGGAATTGATTGTGGGATGGAACGTAAGGCTCTTTTTACTCCTTATACCTTATGCCTTCTAATCTGAGTCATCTTATCTTTCCTGCGGGGATTAAGAACTAGGCTATCTTTTCTTTCTATCAGGATCACGTGTTACTAATCAGTGGACTTATAAGATTGTTGGATTTAAGTCTCAGTTCAGTTCCTATTACTTCCGTATGTTAATTGTTGATCTCGAAACCTTGATATTGTGCTTCTGAGTGGTTATGCCACCATTTTTGTGAATGTCTCAAGTCTTTTCTGAGCATTTACAGCCGTTATGCTGTCCGAGTCATCCCAGGTTTCTAAGTAGTCTGATGCAATTGCAAATCCTTTCTTCCCGTTTCAATGTTCCCATGGGCCAGATTAACCACACTAATCAGTGAGTTGAGGTACTCCGTTACCTTGACATATATGTTGGAGATATTATTATGACCCTAGGTGTCTTAGGGGATCATCTAGTAATTTAGCCATGATTTGTGTTCCCAGTGTGATGATTCTGGCCATCATTCTCGAAAGCATCCCGTGATGCTACTTAGTAATAGGTATTCTGTTTCTGGGTTTTGAACCCGAGATTCACTCTACTTACTTCATGTTGATAGTGTTTGCTAGTTCCTTCAGGATATTAGTAACTTTGCGATAGTCCTCGAGGTCCGTGGTATATCGTTCTTCCAAATACCATGAACCATTATGGCAGAAGTTTGTTGGATCAAAAGATCACAACATACCCTCTATGAGTTCTCCATGCTATATTGTGACTCTGCTAGCTCAACCTTTCTGCATGGGTTATCCGAAAGAATTATGTTGAACTTTGTTCGGCATACCAACCCATGTATCCACAACTCAGAAAGTTATATGTTCCTTTGAGTTGTCCCTCTTTAGTTGTCTACTGACCTTCGTCTATCAATTGATAGTCAAGAGTATGCGTGCGTTCGTTTATCGATGCCTATTACTCTTGTGGTCCGTCAAGCCATTCTATCGCGGGATGACTAGGAGAAACAAACTCCAGTACCTCTTCCATATCCAGGATTGGGTCAAAGAAGTTGTGCTCCGCAGATCAAATTGCTAATCCAGCTTTTGTTCTGTTCTACCTTGGAGTGTTACCATCTTTATATCGGGATTGTTATAGGAATTGCACACCATCCTATGAACTCTTGGTACAGTGATACTTCTTGCCATCATTAGTCATTCCTCGGTCTTCGTGTTGATGCAACCGGAATACCGACAAATGAATTGTGATGTGTGAAATCCATACTCCCAGCAACCTCGTTGCTTGGTAGTTAAAGGATAATAATTTCATTCTTAGCATGTGGTTTTTGAATCATCCTTCTAAGACTGATCGTGCTACCTAGTCCTTATTTCGGTGCACCCTTCGATTGATGAGTTAGGATCTTGTCAATCCTCGCTCCATTGATCATATCGTCTTGCCCTCAAAAGCAAGATTGTTCTCGAGCTTAGTAACATACCGGTAGTTCGTGATTTTCCAAATATCTTCTCGGAAGTATTACCAGGTTGTCCCCTGACTGTTATGTTGAGCTCGTGATCAAGTTGGTTTCTTGTGAACCACCTTCTCTCCAAGAGTCGGTGTTAGATATCCCGGAGCTAGTTGGTTAAGCTAGACAACAACTTGGAGAGTTGGAAGATAAAAGCTTGCCTGACTTAGTTCGTTCCAAAGGGATATTCTAGTGTAGCGTGTGTTGAAAGAAGGATGATATCTTCATTGATTGGTCCCTGTGATCAGTTGCTGGACCTATTGTCTTATCAATCCTTTGATTTGAGTGTGGGCTATCGTCAAATCAAATCAGTACCAACGATATTCGTAATGTTGTCTTACTCGTGGTTGATCCCTCGAGCATACATCATTATATCTTTTGGGTCTGACCAATGCTATCACTTGTTCACTTAACTATGGAATTCCTTTTAAAAGGAAACCTAGATGAATTGTTGTTGAGCCCATTGACAACATCCTTATCTCCTCCATGATTTTGTTGAACATTAAGCTAGTGTTGGAAACTTTTGAAAGCATTTGTTCATGCTAGCTCATGAAGCATATGTTTGGATGAAGGTAGTGACTTCCTTTAATGCATGTGCATCTGATGCAAGTTGCCGCCGTGGATTCGAGAAAGTCAATGTTGCTCTCTTTGGAATCATTCCAAATCAGTCATGCACACGTGCGAAGAATTCTGTGGTTTGAAGACTTGCAACCTTCAATTTATATGTATCCCTAGCACACCAAGCCACTGATTGATTTGTTCAAGGAGAAGGAGTTCCTTCATAAGAGCTAATCCGGACTTATGTAAGAACTTCGATATCCTCGTTGATGGTTCCCCCTCCTGAACTCGGTAGTGTTTTATTATAAGACTACTTTGTGGTCATGCTTGTCTTGGACAACGTGTTCACATGTTTGTAGCAGAACCAGCTCATGTTTTGGAGCTTGCTATCGTAGTTCATTTCCCGAGAATCTCGCAACGTCATCTCGTCGAATTGTGTTGCAAACTTTCATTTTTCTTCCTAGACTCGATGAGCCTGGAATATCCTGACACCAACCAGATCTGAATCTCAGGCAGATATGATGGTTGGAACATTTCCCCAAGAACTATAATATTGGTCTCTCGATAACCGGTAAGGTGGATGTCGTGGCCAACACACCCAGCCGGAAGACCTCCTGTTGTAGTATCTTGATTTGAGGAAGTTGGCCACCTCCCCATAGGGATTTCGTAGGATTTACTCCCTAGTTGCCCCTATGGATTTCTGTGTTCCGAAGTCCGACCTTTTTACTTGATGTTCTAGATATCAAACCATATCTATGAATGGGATACGCTAGCACATCAAGGAGAACATTAGAAGCGGAGTGTTAAATGTCTCTCGGTCGATCATCCAGATTTTGTTCCTTGGCTTCGCTAAGGTGTAATCTGAGAAGGTGTTATCTTCCTTTGCATCTGCATCATCCATCATCATTCATCGTGGTAGCAAGTTGTGTTTCCAGGATCCTTGACACGGATGTTGGTAAAACCTTGATGAATATGAAAATGCTCAAGTTCTTGAGAGCACGCGCAAGTGCTAGGTTTGATCGTCGGCATTAACTGTATAGCGCTCTCAGTTTCCTCGGTTATGCTATAACCATTCCAATAGTGGGATAACTCTCTATTGTTGAGCCTCTCCCCAGTTACTAGAATCATTCCCAGCATTTGCATTTTGTTCCCAGCTTGCACCACCAATGTGCCATTCTACCATGGGTCTCTTCCATTTCCGGTGATAAGCAAATTCATCCATTACGTTGTCTTCAACAAGGTAATCCACATCATCCAAGTTCGGATATGTCATTCTACCGAACGCCCTTTGAATGATCGATTATGATTTGCCTTAAGCTGGTTTAAAGAGTTTCAATGATCTCTGAATCAAAAGTAATTCTTTTTGCCACTTAAGGGGATATTTCTATGAGTCACCTTCCCTAAGGTGCATCGTTATGGTATTATGGAAACTCAACTCTTCGCTACGTTGACAACCGTTCACCACCCTCTTAAGCGTGAAATTGTTGACTACCTAGTGAACCCTCGTCATCTGTTCCACTCCACCCCTCTTGATGTGTATCTCGTGTCTCAACCCGAGAGATGGTCCTATGTCTCATTCCGTGAGTTGTTCGATCTTCGAGAAGATCGACCCTTCTAGAGTCTCCTTTCCCTCCATGTCATGTTGACAGGATTTCTCAGAGCAAGACTTCAAGACAATAATGGTGAATGAATCAACGTTCAACTGAAGTGCACCCTGGATCGTGAAGATTATACTAGTCTGCGTTACCCTTCACCTTACCCTACGCTTGAATCTCGAGACGAGATTCTTGTTTAATGGGGGTGAGTTGTCACATCCCTAGCTTCTGGTAATGCTCTAGGTTAGCCTCATGTGTGCATCATGTTTAAATTCTGAAATTTGAACTGAGGGAATTTTGGAAGCCTCAAAAACTTAAATAAAAGAGGGGCAAAGAACCCTGGAAAATGCATTCAATGTTTTCAAAATGGCCTTAAATAATGTTGGTTATATTTTGGCAAGGGTTTTGCACCAAACCAAAAATAATGAACATTTTTGAGGAATATTTTGAGCACTGAATTTAAATCATTACTTTATTTGCATTTGGAACTATATTCCTAACTTATATAGAATATATTTCCAAATACCCTGAAACATTTTTTATGTGCTTTTGGAAAAGTCCATTAAGCAGCATAAAATATTCAGAGGAGTTTTTGGCATTGTTTGAATTATTTTAAATTCAAAACAGTGGCAAAATAAATTAAATAAAACAAAACAGAGAAAAAAATAAAAAGAACAGAAGCCTACCTGGGCCACTTACCTGTAGCCGGCCCAGCTGGCCAGCTCCTCCCGCTGGCCCAGCCCACCACCGCCTCCCTCCCCTGTCGCCTTCCTCCTCTGCCAGGAGGACGGGCACGCGCCCGGCGCGCGCCACGCGCCCCGGCCACCTCCTCCCTGCCTGGCTGCCTCCTCCTCCCCTGGTTCCCTCCCGCGACGCCACGCAGCCCCGACCCCCTCTCACTTCTCCCTTGCTCTCTGGACCCCCTCCTCCTCCTCTGTTCTCCTCACCGAGCGGAGCCCGTCACCGCCGCTCGCCATAACCACGGCCACCGGGCCTCCCTCGCTCCCCCGACTAGCCCAGAGGCTCCACCTCGACCCCCTCTTCCCTCTCCACCGACCCACGGCGCTCCGGAAGCCCTGCAACGCCGCCACCATCGCCGTTCCGTCGCTGGCCACCGAAGCTCACCGCTGGCGATTCGCCGCCTCCGACGCCTCCCCGAGCTCCCCGAGGCCACCGTCGCAACCCCTGTGAGCTCCGCCACCGTTTCCCCCTCTTTCCCTCTTTGTTTGGTTGTCGTAGCCGTCGCCCCCTTGATGACCGAAACCCGCCGCCGTCTGTGATCGCCGCCGACGTGCCTCCGGCCACCTAGTGGCCCGGCTGTCGTGCTCAGCTTCCTCCCCGCGCTGCCTGGAACACATAGGTGCCCCGCACGAGCCTCCCCGGCCACCGTAGCGTCAACCCCGAGCTCGCCCGAGCTCCGGCGACCGCCACGCTCGACGCCGGTGACGACTCCGGCCATCTTAGGCCCAGCCGCTGCCACTACTCGACGCGGACGAGCGCCCGCGTCACGTAGACGCTCTCCGCCGGCCATTTGGTCGCCGGAGGAGGAAACCCGCACCCCTCCGCCGTCTCTAGCTCCGCCGGCGACGAGTCGCGGGTCAACTCCGGCGAGTTGACCCAGGTTTGACCTTCCCCGTGTGTCACTGACGTGTGGGCCACCCCCCCTGACATTTTAGTTAGTATTAGTTTAACACTAATTAACCTAGGTTAGTTAGCTGATTAGTCGCTGACCAGTGGGCCCCGGCCTCACAAACAGTTTCGTTAGAATTAACTTAAGGCTAATTAACTTGGTTAATTAGTTGTGTCACTGACCAGTGGACCCCACTGGTCAGGTTTGACCTGGACCCGCCCTGTTGACCTGATGACGTCAGGATAAGGTCATGCTGACGCAATAACTCCTTTCTGGAATTAAAATAAATTAGGAAATAATTTATAAATTTCAGAAAATTCCCTAAACTTCAATAAATCATAGAAAATTAACCGTAACTCCAAATTAAATAATTTATATATGAAAAATTATCAGAAAAATTCAAGGAATCCATCTGTACCATTTTCATGCATGTTAGAACAACTTATAGCTGCTGTTTAGCACAAATCAATTAAATGGCATTTGAATAATCACATATGGAGTTTGAATTTGAATCTTGTATTCAAACCAACTTCATTTAATCTGTTGCTAGTTGCATTAGCCCAAAACACATTCATTTTGCCATGTCATGATCATGCATCATATTGTGAATTGCATTGATTGTGTTCCCTTCTGTGTTGCCGGTATTTGTCCCCTCTCGATAGACGTGATACCGATGATGTGATCGTTGACACTGATGAAGATTCAATATTATCTTCAGAAGTGCCAGGCAAGCAAAACCCCCTTGTTCATTCCGATAAAATCCCACTCTCTCGCTCCTGCTCTCTTTTACTGCATTAGGACAACAACGATTCATCTGTTACTTGCTGCGGTAGCTGAACCCCTTTATCCTCTGCATGACCTGTCATTCCACAGTAAATAGATGAAACCCACTAGCATGAGTAGGAGTTGTTTGAGCCCTGTTGTGCCTACTCATTCATGTTTGTTTGTCATGCCTGCTACTGCTTAGAGTTGAGTCAGGTCTGATTCATCGGGGATGAATCAGAGGCGTGTGAACATGTCCTACTGTGGGAGAGCTAAGTGTGTGAACACGATTTGGTAAAGGTAGCGGTGAGAGGCCATGTAGGAGTACATGGTGGGTTGTCTCATTGCAGCCGTCCTCAGGAACTGAGTTCTGTGTTTGTGATCCATGATTCAGCTACTACCACGCACTGGGCCCGTAACCAATGGACCCTCTCGGCTTCTTGATCACCCTTGTCCTTTGTCCAGGAGTTGCAAGTAGTTTCTGGTGTTTGTAGTATGCTGGAGGCCGTGCGCAGCGCTGACCGTAGGGGTGGGCTGTGATGCGGTAGGCACGTGGCACGGTGTACCGGGCGCCCGTTTGGTGTCTCGGGAACCCTGTTCACATCGTTTGGGGCTGTGAGCGAAACTCCGGCCGGATCTCCTCATGGATGGAACCCGAATAGGCGATAAACCTGGACTAGAGACTTGAGTGTTTGGGCAGGCCGTGGCCGACACCCACGTTGGGCTTCCGCTTGAAGGTTGCCGAGTACATGTCGTGTAAACGGCGGTAAGTGGTGAGAGCATGTGTGAAGAAGTACACCCCTGCAGGGTTAACATCATCTATTCGAATAGCCGTGTCCGCGGAAAAGGACTTCTGGGTTGCTTATATCAGTTCATAGACAAGTGAAAGTGGATACTCTAAAATACGCAAGATAAGAGTGAGTGCTATGGATGGCGTTCTCGTAGGGAGACGGGAGCGGATCCATAGTGGTGTATTGATATGGTGAATATGTGGACTCGTGTGCGCCACCTCAAAGAGTTACTTGCAGTCGTAGTTTAGGATAGCCACCGAGTCAAAGCTGGCTTGCTGCAGTTAAACCCCACCATCCCCTTTGTTGATAATGAAGCATATGTAGTTAGTTCTGATGTAAGTCTTGCTGGGTACATTTGTACTCACGTTTGCCTATTTATGTTTTTGGAGAGAGACTTCGGTCTCGCTAGTAGTTCCGCGTGGACTTCGACGTTTAGCTTGTTACCTCAGCTACGATCTTGTGCCCTCGGCAGGATCTGATAAATAGTCAGGCTTCTCAGCCCTTTTCATTTATAGATGTCTGTACTCAGACATGATAGCTTCCGCTTGTGCTTTGACTTGTATGCTCTGATTGTTGGGTCATGAGACCCCTGTTTGTAATATCTCGCTCCTCGGAGTCTATTGAATAAATTACTTGAGTCGTAGAGTCATGTTGTGATGCCATGTTGTATTTGCATATATCGAGCATATTGTGTGTATGTTATTGAAATGCTTGGTATGTGTGGGATCTGACCATCTAGTTGTTTATCTTTAGTAGCCTCTCTTACGGGCAAATGTCTCCTAGTGTTTCCACCGAGCCATGGTAGCTTGCTACTGCTCCGGAACACTTAGGCTGGCCGGCATGTGTCCTTCTTCGTTCCTGTGTCTGTCCCTTCGGGGAAATGTCACGCGATGAATACCGGAGTCCTGTTAGCCCGCTACAGCCCGGTTCACCGGAGTCCTGCTAGCCCAGTGCTACAGCCTGGATTCACTCGCTGATGACCGACACGTTCGATGCTGGGTCATGGATGCCTGTCCCTGTAAGTCTGTGCCACTTTGGGTTTACGACTAGCCATGTCAGCCCGGGCTCCTTATCATATGGATGCTAGCGACACTGTCATATACGTGTGCCAAAAGGCGCAAACGGTCCCGGGCAAAGGTAAGGCGACACCCGTGGGAATACCGTGCGTGAGGCCGCAAAGTGATATGAGGTGTTACATGCTAGATCGATGTGGCATCGAGTCGGGGTCCTGACACCATGAATCGGTTTTAATCGTAGAAATTTATCCAGGCCATCATAGAATTGTCTTCAAAAAGAGAAATATGCATTAGCCCCCAAGTGCCAAGTAAAATACTTGTATTGTGCTTGGGACTTCAAATAAGATGATCATAATGCCTCCTATCTTGTTCATGTTGCAGGCTGAATTAAATATGAAGGAATCCCAAGTCAATGATATGAGGACCAACATTCCAACCCAGCAATCTCGAACTTCAAGGGCCAAATTGGAGCTGAAGACCGCTTTGGAAAACATTGAAAAGCTCAAACATGACTTCAGTGCTGATAAAACCGGCATGGGAGACCGAGAAGGCAGCTCTATTGAAAAGAGCAGAAGATGCCGAAGCTGCCCTTAAACCGGTGACTGATGAGTTGTCCGGTTAAAACATCAAATTAATAGCATGACAGCCGCCATATTTGGTAAGTAATACCGTACTTCTTTCTTTCATCAGGAATGCCTTGAATAAGCATGCATCCGGCTTATCAATTTCTTTGGTAATGCAGGCTCTAGAGTTTCCCACTTTGGCTCCAACATGCGCATGAAGCCGAAAGCCCCCTACACTCTTGTAGAGCAATTATACACTGGCGCTCAACGAGCTATCTCTGCTGCCTCCCATAAGAAGCAACACCCTTCCCTCATCAAGGAAACGTTGGAAAAGTTGTCTGTGCTACCACAAAGGTTTGAAGAGCTAAAGCGATTAGCCGCCAGAGTCGGAGCCATCACCACCCTGAGCCGGGCAAAGGTGTGGCAAGCAGAACTTGACCCGGAAGAGATAACAACCGGCTGTCCCAGTTTTAAAGAAGATGGGTCTCCCTTCAGTGCTGATGACTATACCAACATAGCAAGGGAGATGCGTCCTTGGGCAAGAAAACTGGCTGAAGAGACAGACCTCTCCAAGTATCACCCGGTTTATGATGCTGAGAACACCAAAGTGAAGGCGCCGGTTCATGAGGCCATAGACCTTATCCCGCCAACACGTAAGCACACCTTCGATCCTGACATTGACCCATCAACCCTTATAGATGATGAAGCTGTTTTAAAAGCTTTGACTGGGATCAATTGGTCATCGCCTAACTTCCAGACAATGGAGGAAGAAAAAGAACCAGCGCATGATGACCCAGAAGCCTCAACCCGCCAAGACCAGGAGACTTGATCCATGGGGCGGTTTATCATCCACAACCTTGGATGTTGTGTGTATCAAAAACACTTATTCTTTTGGGCCACTCGATGCCTTGTAACACGCTAGTTTGAAAATAATGATCTGCCATGCCATCATGCATGTTTATTTGCATAACACTTTTGAACTGTCGATTTGATGTTGAAGATCTGCTACTCATTCTTATAATGTCATCAATCATGCAGACCATGCTTATCACATTCCCTGCACATAAGCAAATAACATGTGGCCTGGTGGTTTACCCCAGGGTGGGTCATAATGCCCCATATTAAATCCACTGGTGACTGTATAGTCCATAACCAGGGCGGGTTTTGTCAAAACCACGTTTATTCAAAACAAGTAAATAACATACCTGTGATATTTGTTCATACTGCCGGCTTACTATGCCATAGGCAGTAAGGTAACAACCCAAAGACTCAGAGCATAGCGCCCGGTGCAATATATTCATACTGCCGGCTTACAACGCCATATGCAGCAAGGGTAACATCCCAAAGACTTAGACCACAGAACTCCAAGCGCATAATCAAAGCACACTGGCGACTTATCATCCAAAGCCAGGCCGGGTTATCAAAACTCCGGAGAGATTCAAATATGAATCATAAGGATCAAGGCGACATGGCCCGAATCAATTTTAAACCATATATCAATCCGGTACAAAAGATGAACCTCAAAAAATGTTCAAAGCAAATATAAATCAGAAAAACAAGGCCTCCATAGGCTGCCAAGCCTCAATATCAAGTGCTATTCAAGGGCTACACAGCCACTAAGTTAATCCTTAATTCAAACTTGTAAGCCGGGCCTCACATGACCGATCGCCGCTTTAACTTTGACAAGTTCAGGGTCTTTATAAGATTGACTGTCAAGAGTACGGCGAGTCATTCCAGGATTACCTGGTCGGAGTGACACACATACAAAGGAAGGTCAACCTGTATTTTTGGTGAATACACCTAGTGTCCAAGCCAATTAAAAGGGTAAACAAATCTCTGTTCATTAAACTGAAAGCCCCCAAATAATTTTTCAATCCAGGCGTATAAGCCGGATCAGTGGAGTAGTCATAGCCATGCTCAATGAGCAGGAAGCCCCCAAGTAATTTGCAATCAAGGCATACAAGCCGGATCAAGAGGGTAGTCGTAGCTATGCTCAATAAGCAGGAAGCCCCCAAGTGACCTTATGAATTGACAATAAAGACTCAAATTCTCATAAATGAAATGACAGAGGCCCTGAATTATCAGGGATGCCGGCTTTATTATACTAATCATAATATATACATTGGTAGAAATATGTACATCACAAGAGCTAGTGGCTCATGTGTAATAAGGCCGAAGATGAGCAATATTCCACGGCCGGTGGGTCTCCTCCTCCGACGTGCGTGAGTCCTTGTGGTCTCGAACATCGATAAGGTAGTATGACCAGTTGTTTAGATTTTTGCTGGCCACAAAGGGCCCTTCCCAGAGTGGGGATAACTTGTGCATGTCTGTTTGGTCCTGGATGAGCCAGAGCACCAAATCACCTTCTTCAAAGGTCCAGGTTTTAACCCGATGAGTATGATAGTGATGCAGATCTTGCTAGTAAATCGCCAAGCAAGACACCGCAAGGTCATGCTCCTCATCCAAAAGGTCAAGAGCATCCTGATGTGCTTGTTCATTATCAGCTTCAACATAAGTCGCTACACGGGGCGAGTCATGACGGATGTCACTAGGGAGAACCGCCTCTACTCCGTAAACCATGAAGAAAGGTGTGTAACCCTTAGACCTGTTGGCGGTAGTATTGATACTCCATAGCACTGAGGGCAACTCCTCAACCCAACAACCCTGCGTCCTCTGCAAAGGGACCATAAGCTGGGGTTTTATGCCTCTCAAGATTTCTTGATTGGCTCTTTCAGCTTGACCATTGGACTGGGGGTAGGCCACAGATGAAACATCAAGACGAATATGTTCACATTGACAAAATTCTTTCATAGCACCTTTAGACAGATTAGTGCCATTATCAGTGATGATGTTGTGAGGGCAACCAAAACAAAAAATCACCTTTTTAATGAATTGAACCCCCGTTGCCACGTCACACTTGCTGACTGATAACTTACAAGTATAGGGGATCGCAACAGTTCTCGAGGGTAGAGTATTCTACCCAAATTTATTGATTCGACATAAGGGGAGCCAAAGAATATTCTCAAGTATTAGCAGTTGAGTTGTCAATTCAACCACACCTGGATAACTTAGTATCTGCAGCAAAGTATTTAGTAGCAAAGTAGTATGATAGTAATGGTAATAGTGGCAAAAGTAGCGATAACAGTTTTGTAGTGATTGTAACAGTAGCAATAGCAAAGTAAATAAACAAAGCACAATATGTGAAAAGCTCGTAGGCATTGGATCAGTGATGGATAATTATGTCGGATGCGATTCCTCATGTAATAGTTATAACATAGGGTGACATAGAACTAGCTCTAGTTCATCAATGTAATGTAGGCATGTATTCCGAATATAGTCATACGTGCTTATGGAAAAGAACTTGCATGACATATTTTGTCCTACCCTCCCGTGGCAGCGGGGTCCTAATGGAAACGAAGGGATATTAAGGCCTCCTTTTAATAGAGTACCGGACCAAAGCATTAACACATAGTGAATACATGAACTCCTCAAACTACGGTCATCACCGAGAAGTATCTCGATTATTGTCACTTCGGGGTTGTCAGATCATAACACATAATAGGTGACTATAGACTTGCAAGATAGGATCAAGAACTCACATATATTCATGAAAACATAATAGGTTCAGATCCGAAATCATGGCACTCGGGCCCTAGTGACAAGCATTAAGCATAGCAAAGTCATAGCAACATCAATCTCAGAACATAGTGGATACTAGGGATCAAACCCTAACAAAACTAACTTGATCATGGTAAATCTCATCCAACCCATCACCGCCCAGCAAGCCTATGATGGAATTACTCACGCACGGCGGTGAGTATCATGAAATTGGTGATGGAGGATGGTTGATGATGACGACGGCGACGAATCCCCCTCTCCGGAGCCCCGAACGGACTCCAGATCAGCCCTCCGGAGAGAGATTAGGACTTGGCGGCGGCTCCATATCGTAAAATGCGATGAAACTTTTTCTCTATTTTTTTCTCCGCGAAACCAAATATATAGAGTTGGAGTTGAGGTCGGTGGACATCCAGGGGGCCCACGAGGTAGGGGGCGTGCCCCCACCCTCGTGGACAGGGTGTGGGCCCCCTGGGCTTGATTCTTTCGCCAGTATTTTTTATATTCCCAAAAGTAATCTCCGTGGATTTTCAGGTCATTCCGAGAACTTTTGTTTCTGCACAAAAATAACACCATGGCAGTTCTGCTGAAAATAGCGTTAGTCCGGGTTAGTTTCATTCAAATCATGCAAGTTAGAGTCCAAAACAAGGGCAAAAGTGTTTGGAAAAGTAGATACGACGGAAATGTATCAACTCCCCCAAGCTTAAACCATTGCTTTTCATCAAGCAATTCAGTTGATAAACTTAACGTGATAAAGAAAAACTTTTACAAACTCTGTTTGCTCTTGTTGTTGTAAATATGTAAAGCCAGCTTTCATGTTTTCAGCAAAGATTATGAACTAACAATATTCACAATAACACTTAGGTCTCATGTTTACTCATATCAATGGCATAATCAACTAGCAAGCAATAATAATAAAACTCGGATAACAACACTTTCTCAAAACAATCATAATATGATATAACAAGATGGTATCTCGCTAGCCCTTTCTGAGACCGCAAAACATAAATGCAGAGCACCTTTGAAGATCAAGGACTGAATAAACATTGTAATTCATGGTAAAAGAGATCCAGTCAAGTCATACCCAATATAAACTAATAGTAATGAATGCAAATGACAGTGTGCTCTCCAGCGGGTGCTTTTTAATAAGAGGGTGATGACTCAACATAAAAGTAAATAGATAGGCCCTTCGCAGAGGGAAGCAAGGATTTGTAGAGGTGCCAGAGCTCGATTTTAAAATAGAGATGAATAACATTTTGAGCGGTATACTTTCACTGTCAACGCAACAACTATGAGATCTCGATATCTTCCATGCTACATACATTATAGGCGGTTCCTGACGGAGTCCTGGATTGGGGGGTATCCAGACATCCGGACTATACACTTTGTCCGGACTGTTGGAACGTGAAGATACAAGACTCAAGACTCCGTCCCGTGTCCGGATGGGACTCTCCTTTGCGTGGAAGACAAGCTTGGCGATCTGGATATTATATTTCCTTCCTTGTAACCGACTCCATGTAAACCCTAGTCCTCTCCGGTGTCTATATAAACCGGAGAGGTTGGTCCTTAGAAGGCCGATCACAATCATAATCATCATAGGCTAGCTTCTAGGGTTTAGCCTCTACGATCTCATGGTAGATCTACTCTTGTACTACTCATATCATCAATATCAATCAAGCAGGAAGTAGGGTTTTACCTCCATCGAGAGGGCCTGAACCTGGGTAAACATTGTGTCCCTTGCTTCCTGTTACCATCAGCCTAAGACGCACAGATCGGGACCCCCTACCCGAGATCCGCCGGTTTTGACACCGACATTGGTGCTTTCATTAAGAGTTCCTCTGTGTCGCTGCTGCAAGGCTTGATGGCGCCTTCAATCGTCAACAACACGGTCCAGGGTGAGACTTTTCTCCCCGGACAACTCTTCATGTTCGGCGGCTTCGCGTTGCGGGCCAATTTTCTTGGCCAACTGGAGTAGATCAACAGCTACGCCCCTGGCCACCAGGTCAGGTTCGGAAACCTGAACTACACGGCCGATATCCGCGGAAACTTGATCTTCGACGGAATCGGGCATGTGCCAGGAGCGCCGGACAGTCACGATGAGCACTGTTTAGACCTGTTGTCGGACAATGCTTGGGATATCACCCCTGCGGTAGCCTCGGAATTAAATCCGGAGCAGACTGCGTTGCCCGAGGACGGGTGGATGGATCCCGCCCCGCAGGCCGCACACTCATCGGCGGTAGAGCCGAACACAGACCTTACCTCTAGGGAATCCTGTGACACCGGACCCCCAGACTCGTACCCGGCTGTAGGTTCCAGTCCGCGTGCTCCCGAGCCCGCTGAGCCTGGTTGGGCTCTCATAACGGAGTTTACCGTTGCGGATATCTTCCAGCACTCGCCCTTTGATGACATGCTGAACTCGTTAAAATCTCTCTCTTTGACAGGAGACTCTTGGCCGAACTATGTCCGGCTCGAGTGGGAAGCAGGCGATGAAGGAATTCGTTGCCCACCCACCACCCATTTCATTGCCACGGTCGATAAATTAACCGACGTGCTTGACTTCGACTCTGAAAACATCAACGGTATGGACGACGATGCAGGAGAAGAACAGGAACCACCGGTCACAGGGCGGTGGACAGCCACCCCGTCGTATGATATATACATGGTGGACATGCCTAAGACGGACGACGGTGATAATCCGGAAGATAAAACCCCCGGGCAAAAACCAAAGCGACAGCGCAGACGCCGCTCCAAGTCCAGCAACAGTAAAAATAGCGACAAGAGCACCAGAAAGATCGACACCCCAGTCAACTCCGAAGGCAACAACGACCATACGGACCCAACGATGGAGCAGGACGAGCCAGGTCACGCCGAACACAGTTCGGAGCAGACGCCCGATCACAATGATCCCGAGGGATGAGTTCATAAAACCGCCCTAAGACAAGAACACAGTCCAGATGATGATGCATTCATCATCCTGGAAACACGCTGGAACGAGATAACCTCCACAGAAGGCTTATGGCCACCGCAAGAAGTCTAAAGAAGCAGAAGCAACGGCTAAAGGCCACACAGAAAATGCTCAATCGTAGATGGAATAAAGTGCTAGACACTGAAGAAAGATACGGCGACGATCGCCATACAAAGAGCTATCCAAAACGCAAGCTACTGCCAGAATTCGACGACGAGGCCGTTCCACCAAAGAATAACATGACCAGGAGGCCGGACGAACCACTTCATAACCGCAACAGAGCAGCTATCGACGCCGCGCACAATCTACGTGAACACCTGGATAAGAAAGTCGGCGCGGCTAGGTCCATCTACGGATCTAAAGGACACACCTCGGTGCGGGACTATGGTCACCAAAATGATCATACCAATCGGACATCAGTTTGGAATAAACACCGGACACAACAACAGCCGACGGCATGCCACAGCACGTCCAGATACAGAGGGGCTGCTCACCCCCTGTGCTTTACTGAAGAAGTACTGGAGCATGAATTTCCATAGGGTTTTAAACCTGTGAACATAGAGGCATATGACGGAACGACAGACCCAGGGGTCTGGATCGAGGATTTTATCCTGCATATACACATGGCTCGTGGGGATGACCTCCACGCCATCAAATAGCTTCCCCTCAAGTTGAAGGGACCAGCTCGGCACTGGTTGAAAAGCCTCCCCGAAAATTCAATTGGGAGTTGGGAGGAACTCGAGGACGCTTTCAGGGCCAATTTTCAAGGGACTTATGTCCATCCTCCGGATGCGGACGATTTAAGTCACATAATCCAACAGCCCGGAGAGTCCGCCCGCAAGCTTTGGAACAGATTCCTCACTAAGAAGAATCAAATTGTTGATTGTCCGGATGTTGAAGCCTTAGCAGCATTCAAACACAACATCCACGATGAATGGCTCGCCAGACACCTCGGCAAAGAAAAGCCAAGGACAATGGCAGCCTTAACAAGCCTTATGACCCGCTTTTGCGCGGTTGAAGATAGCTGGTTGGCCCGTAAAGGCACCAGCGACCCAAGCACATCCAAAATAAGGGATGGCAACGGGAAGCCTCGGCGTAACAAAAACAAACGTCAAAACAAAGAAGAGAGCCCGGATAACACAACGGTCAACACCGAATTCAGGGACTCTCGACCCGATCAGCAAAAGAAGCCATTTAAAGGCAGTAAAGAGGGACCGTCCGGTCTGAACAGAGTCCTGGATAGACTATGCCAAATTCATGGCACCCCAGACAAACCTGCGAACCACACTCACAGAGAGTGCTGGGTCTTCAAGCAGGCCAGCAAATTAAATGCCGAACACAAGGGAAGGGAAACACCAAGTGAAGACGAGGATGAACCTCGCCAGCCAAACACTGGGGGACAGAAAAAATTCCCACCAGAGGTTAAAACAGTAAACATGATCCACGCGACTGACACATCCATGAGAAGGCACGAACGCGTGCTCAGAGACGCGTACGCTATGGAGCCCATCGTACCCATACCTAACTACTGTTTGGCTTGTCCGATCACCTTCGACCACACGGACTGCCTGACTAGTATTAGGCGTGGAGGATCAGAGGCCTTGGTGCTTGACCCAATAATCGACGGATACCATCTTACCCACGTCCTCATGGACGGCGGCAGTAGTCTCAATTTAATATACCAGGACACTGTCCGCAGGATGGGGATAGAACCATCCAGAATTAGCCAAAGCAACACCACCTTTGAAGGGGTGATACCAGACGTTGAAGCCTACGGCAGGGGCTCCGTCATACTGGAGGTAACATTCGGCTCCCCAGGCAACTCCAGAAGTGAAGAACTACTCTTCACCATCGCACCCTTCCAAAGAGGCTATCACGCATTGCTTGGAAGAACGGCCTTCGCCCGCTTCAACGCAGTACCGCACTATGCCTACCTTACACTCAAGATGCCTGGTCCATGTGGCGTCATCACCATTAACGGAAACTGAAAGTGCGTTATATCGACTAGAGGGGGGGTGAATAGGCGATTTTTATGAATTCTTCACTGAGGAATTTGCTGGTGAGGAAATTCCTAAATGAAGAACTACTAGCAGTGGAATAAGTACTCAGAAGTAAACATAACAGAACACAAGCATAGTTATCATGACGAAATGAAGACAAGCACGGAGTACATAAAGCGTAAACACAGGATAACACAAGAAAGAAGACAGACAGACTAAAGAAATTGATCTGAGGAAATTGAGAAAGCCTTCAGTCAAAGTCTTCAAACAGATATGAATAGGCACACAACAATAGGCATGAGGACATGAAAGAGTTGAGGAAATAGAACCAGTAAGCTTGGTGAAGACAATGATTTGGTAGACCAGCTCCAACTGTTGTCTCAGTTGTACATCTGGTTGGAGCGGCTTGCATATAGTGATCAGTAAGTTCAGGCTCATCATACAGACAACGAGCACCGTCAGGTGGAGGACTGATTGGTAAGGCACGAAGCAATTCAGAGGCTAGTGCCTTGTAATGAGTGTTTTCAGTCATCCAGTCCAACACCCATGAGTTGACGTAGCAGCATCGCCTGTGATATGCAAAGCTGCGTAGAACTGAAGAATAAGCTCTTTATTCCAATCAACTATGTCAGAGCAGAAATTGAGCAAGCCAGCGTCATGAATCATGCTGAGGACTTGAGAGAAGCAAGGCATGGATTCCATGTCCACATGAGGAATATGCTCATGATCGAAGACTTTGTCCTTGTTGAAGAGCACTGAGGAATAGAAGTTGGCCTGGCTGGCGGTCCAGAAACGCTTCCTTCTAAGACGAGCATTGTCATAGGGGTTGAATTCCATGAAGAATACGTGCTCGCCAAAGAAATCATCAGCCTTGAATTTTTGCTTCTTAGAGAAAGGATCCTTTGGCTTGGGCTTAGGAGTGTCAGTCAATTGCAGCACCACTTCAGGAATCGCAATCTCATGTTCCTAGGAATTTCAAGCTCTTCTTCAGTTTCAGCCTGGGTCGTTAATTCTTCATTGACAATTTCTGCAGCACTAGTGGCTGGAATTTCTTCATGAACACTTGGGATTGCATGAGGTTTTTCAGATCCCATTTGCACTTCAGTGGCAGCAGGGGACTGAGGAATAGCTTGGAGTGGAGTGAACATAGGAGAGTTTGGATGTTGACTGTCCCAAAATTCATCATTAAGCACAGGAGTGGTACACCCAATGTCCACATCCTCATCTTCAATTTCTTCAACACCTGCCTCTTCAACAGTAAACTGAGGCATAGGTGAGGAAATGGCTGGGGTTGAAGGGATTTTATCCACTTCAATTTCTTCGTCCAACTGCTCTGTCGAAGCATCAGAAGGAGTTTCTTCATCAGATTCATCAGGAATCACATAATCTTCACCAAATGGAACAAGGTCCTTTGTGGCATTGATGAGACTGGAACGACATCAATTGGATTGTCAATTGAACTGATCAGAGTCTTCGTCTTCTTCGGAGCTGAAGAATTTGAAGAAGTTGATGCCTTCCTTTTCTTCACAGCTGCACGTTCTGCAGCCTTGGTCTTCTTCGCATCTGATGCAGATGGAAGGATCGGAGTTGGTGTAGGCACAGGAGGTGCAGAGGACTTAGGTTCATTTTCCTCAGGCACAACTGATGCAGTTGTCCTGATTTGTTCACTTTCCTCAGGCGCATCACTAGTGAATGCCCTGGCAATATCTTCAGCGGCTGGAATGGAGTCATCAGCCCTGGCACTCTCATTTTCTTCAGCAGCCTGAATGTCATCAGCGGTGCTGGCATGTCTTCAGTAGGCTGAGCAGATGCCTCAGCCTGAGTAACTTCAACGTGCACAGGTGGAGCAAAACTTGAAGTGAATTTCTTCGTCAGATTGACGAAACGCACCTTGGCGCCCTTCCAATCAGCATGGTAGTGATCAAATTCATCACTCAGTTGTTTGATTTCAACTTGCAAGGCAAGGAGCTGATCAGGAGTGAGAGTGAGGACATTGTCCTTGAGGTAGCGCTGCTTCTTGTATTGCGCTTTCTACAAGCTTCTGCCTTGATCAAATTTCCATTTTTCTTCCTCAATGAAGGCGGTAAGAACATGACTTTGACCAGGAGTGAGGTTCATCTCCGGCAAAGGCATGTTAGGATCCTTGTGCCACAGGTCAATGTAGTCGAGGATCAACATTGGATCCAGCATCAGCGGCACATTGCTGCCTTTGGCTCTAGCGGCCCTGGCTTGCCTGTCTCTGATGATTTCGGCAAGTTGTTCATCATCAGCCTCATCATCATCTAAGGATACGTGGAAGGCGACCTGCTTCTTGTGAGGACTTGGTCGAGTGCCTCGTCCAGCAGTGGCCTTTTTCTTCAGCAGAGGGGGACCAGCTGAGGAATACGAGCAGCTGAGGAGCTTGGAGATGCTCCTGAGACAATAGAGAAGCCTTGAGTCCTTTGGCACGTGGCGAGATGCATAGGTGCCGAGGATTTTGTCGGAGCAGCTGAAGACTTTGACGGAGGAGCTAAGGACTTTGAAGGAGCAGTCTGAGGAATTTGCCGTGAGGGCCTTGAGGAATCTGGCCTTGATGGCATAGCAGAGGAGCTTGGCCGTGAGGGCATTGAAGGTGAAGCACTGGACTTATGTGCGGGCTTCTTGTGCATTGCCTTCTTTGGTTGACTAGCAGAGGCCTCAGCAGAGGCAGCAGTAGCAGCAGAGTCTGCGTTGAATTTCTTCACTGCTTCCTTTGCTTGCTTAGCCAGTTTGGCCTGGCGCTTTTCCCATTCATCAGGATAATCCTCACCGCGCTTGAGGCTGGTGGGATCTGCCAACTGGCCTGGTGCCAATGGAGGTCTTGGGCATGGAGGGTTGAGTGCGAATTTCTTCATATACTTGGGAGTGACATACCTATACTCCCTCCATTCTCGTGCCCATCTCCTCTCTATCCTTTGTATGCGCACCTTGCGCTGATTCTTGTCCTCTTTGCCGAATTTGGCTTCAACCGAAGTGTAGTAGTCCTTGTATATGTCCTCAGGGATTTCAAATGTAGTATTGACCTCAGGCCTCTTTCCTCCCTTTTGTGGCCTTTTATCACCCATTTTCTTCAGCTGAGGAATATGAACAACTGAAGTTTCTGAAGAGGTATGCAACTTTTCTTCGAGGAACGCTGCAAATGAGTTAAGTTGATGAGAACCTAGTGATTCAGAAGCGGACATTTGTACCTGTGAACAGAGTATAGTTGCGAGGAATTTGGAGTGGTCATATGCATTCTCAGAAGGTTTTTCAAAAAGAATTGGTTTTGAGCAATTTGACCAGATGAGTCTTGAGGAATTTCACTAAGCGTTCTTTTCTTAGGTTCCAAAGTTGTGTAGATTGAAAATCCACACAATTGAGGAATCTTGAAGAAAATCATTGCTTAGAGAAACAAATCAAGAGAAGATGACATGTGAGGTGTTCATGTGTGTGAAGATTTGAAGAATAAACACCTTTGAAGATTTTCAGGAAAGCTTGAGAACCAAAGCGAGCAATAAAAGTAACTTTTAATTACCCGAAGTGAAGAACACGACGAACTGGGAAGAACAGATGTGAAGTTCGTCAGGTCAGATCTTCCACGCCCTAACTTGGCAGAGGAAGACGGCTACGGCGGCAGAGTGAAGAAATTTGCAGCCGGCGCGAGTATGACGGCGACGAGGTCGAGGTAGTGAAGCTCTTCCTCACCGGCGACGATGAAGTAGCGGCGGCGCTAGGGTTTTGGGGAGCTCGAGCGGGAGAGAGCGCGAGCGAGGTGAAAGTGAAGTGAGGAAGAGACAGGGGTATTTATAGAGAGAGTCAAAAACTGTTCAACCGAGGAAATCGGACGAACATGCCCCTGGCCCCTTCCCATTCGCTTGACATATGTCACCCACGTACTGAGAGGTGGCGATCGTGTAGGATCGTGGGTGAATAGATAAGTATTTTTCGTGAGAAGCGGAATAGTTTGAGCAGCAAAGCCGAAAATTTAGATAAGATAAGTTAAAAGTTCCATTCGCAATTTCTTCAGCTGTCAAGGACACAGTGAAGAATTTGAACGAGTTTCAAATAGAACGCATATGAGGAATTTGTGAATAGACTGGGTTGAGTTTAGCATAGAGGGGGAAGGGTCCGATCACATTCACTTAGCAGAAGAAATCAACTTGAAGAAATAACAATAAGTGAATGTTGTAGAGGACATTAAACTCATATATATATATATATATATATATATATATATATGGTCTATTATGATAACACCCTCTAGAGTCTTATTCTGCTAACACCCCACGAGCCCTCTCCTTCTCTAGCGCGTCGCCCCCTTCCCCTCCCACCTTCTTCCCCCCGCACTGCCAGGCCACCTCCACTCCATCTTCCATGTCCCTCTGCACCCACCCACCTTCTTTCCTGTCCCAGATCCGCCCACCTTCATCCTTGACCCGCCCGACCGGCGCTGCCCCTTCCTCCCCATTGCTCCTGCCCGACGAGGCCACTCCAGGCACGGATCCGGCCAACCCCATCTAGTCTACCTACCAGCACCACCCCCTCCCCTCCCCTCCACCCCATGCACCTTCTCCAAGGACGGATCCGGGCAGATCCGGTCCGCCATGCCGCCAGGCGACGGGATCGAGGAGCAGACCTTTGCCTCCCTCCTTCGTCCCCATCCCGGACCACCGCCACCAACGGCCCGCGCCCCGCCGCCGTCACCCCCAGAGCCGGCCATCAACTCCGTCCACGCCCCCGCCAAGCAACCACCGAATCCGGCAGGATCGGGTTCCACCTCCCTTGTCCGCCCCGTGCCCCCTGGGTAGCTACCCCGACAACAGTGCATCCGCCCAAGCTCTCCGTGCCTCCCCGGCGTCCATCCTCTTCCTATCTGGTCGCCTCCGCTCTATCCCGGCGAGGCTAAGGTGCTATCCCGGCGCGGTGGCCGCCACGGCTTCCCCTCCTCACATCCGGTGGTCATGGCCTCCGCCGTCTCCTGTGCTTCTTCCCACAACCGTGGCTGATGAGTAGGACGACGGCCCCGGTTCCTCTCTGACTGCTCCAATGGCCTGTAAGAAGCTCCCCTCCCATCTCCACGGGTCGTGTATGTGTGCATCTCGTGGGCGTATTGCTTGCAGCTCGCATGCGCGTGCATCTGCAGTACACATGCAACAGTGGAGCCTGGCCCTCCGCCGCTGGAGCAGCAATGGTTGTGGTGGTGCAGTGCACCGCGACTCTACGTGCAGTGCAGTGGGCGTGTGCCCCCTCTAGTACCTTGCAGTATTGGGGCATCAGCGAATTATTCTCCGTCGAGGACTTGCAGATCGCCGACGAGTGGCTCGCGGTTCGCGCAGCTGGGGCGTGCAGGCCACTCCTCCGTCCATCCTTCCCGTGCTCGCTAGCTAACTCAGTGCACAACAAGTGCGTGCGCAGTCCACTTATCCCCTGCTCGCGGTCCTTTCCCCTACTCCAAACGTCAACAGGGAAAGAAGACGCTTGCAGTGCTGAACGACTAGATATTTCCTTTGCAGTGGCGCATGTAGGTTCGAAGGCGGTGACGACGACCTGGAAGAGCAGTATCCACCCAATTTCCTCGTTTATCAATTTTCTTGTTGTTGGAAACTACACTTCATTACCTCATTGTAAAAACTGCATTTCATCCCGTTTATCAATTTTCTTGTTGTTGGAAACTACACTTCATTAGTTCATTGTAAAAAAACTGCATTTCATTACCATGCAGTGCCCTTTGAGAGAAGTTGAAGCCCATATCACAAAAAAAGTAAAGTCGCTTTGGGCTGAAGATGTTCGCTTGACTATACTGAGCAGTTCTTTTGTCGAACTAGATTTTTTTACCATGCTATGTACTTTGAGAAAAAAATGATGTGGTCCATTTTGTGGTGATTAGTGGTTTACTTTGTAAAAAAAGAGAAAAATAAATTCCCATGAGAAGTTCACTTCTTTTTCTAATGCACTTTGTTTTGTTTGTGGCTCTCGAAAACATGCATAGAAGAAAAGGAAAAATATTAAGTGCAACTCACTTGATTCATTGCTGTAGTGATCTTCTCTCTTCGAGCGGTTCACTATGTTGCCAAGTGCAAAAATAAATTGGAAGAAAACAAACTTGAAAAAGTTGATTTTTTTAATGCAGCTCACTCTGTTGTTTGTGTGCAGTAGAAAGAAAATTGGAAAAGAACAATTGATGCAGTACACTCACCTCGTCCCTGCAGTGCATACTCGTTGATAAAAAATGTCTCATACTCGTTGATAAAAAATGTTACAGAGACGATAAAAGAAAAAGAATGTGGCTCACTTTTTGTAGTATTACGGGGTTCATCAACGCTCCACATGAAGTGCACTCCACCTTATTTGGAAAAATTTACGTACCACAAAAAAGAAATCATGCAGTGCACTTGCCAGTCTGATGCAGTGCGGTTTTCAATCCGGGGCAGTGCATTTTTCTGTCCGATGCAGTTCCTTCGTCGATTTTGGGTCCGCGAAAAACAGTGTCCGCATTTCAGTAAAATCAAAACAACTCTTAAACCGTAAGGAACTAGTGGAAGTGTTCTACATGAAAGAGTTGCGCCTCGTCGATATCTTTCCAACGGCATATCGTTTGAATCATTCCGACCAGCGGTTTGCAAAAATTTCGCCAAAAACGGCCGCTGCCACTTGTCGTCCGCCGCACAATTTTCAAAATTAACTTAAAACCGTAAGAAATTTCAAAAATATTTCAACATATGAAAGTTGCGCCTCGTTTGTAGGTTTCCAACGGCGTATCACACGCCTGTTTCATCAAATGGTTAAAAAACTGGAGCAAAAATAGTACCAAAAATTTGAAAAAAAATCAAAAACAGAATTCCGTGATTTAGTAAATTTGAAACTGATCCTGAACTGTAAGGATTTAGAGAAAATTTTATATATGAAAAAGATGCACCTCGACGATATCTATCCAATGGCTTATCGTTTGCTTCATTCCGACGAGCGGTTTAGAAGAAATCGCGAAAAAACGCTCGCTGCCACTTGTCATGGGCCGCACCATTTTCAAAACTGCTCTTAAACCGTGTGGAATCTCGAAAAGTATTCGGCATGTCGAAGTTGCGCCTAATCCATAGCTTTTCAACGGGATATTACACGCCTCATTCCGATAAACGGTTAAAAATTAGAGCAAAAATAGTACCGAAAAAATAATGCGTGCAGTTTTTTTCGATGAGAAGTTCACTCGTGTGAGTACTGCAGCACACTTGGTTCAAAGAATGACGTGCGCTTGCATTCAGCGTGCAGTGCAGAAGTGGTGTGCAGAATAGTTACTCTACTAATATTAGCAGAATAGACCGTCTGTATATATATATATATATATATATATATATATATATATATATATATATATATATATATATATAGAGAGAGAGAGAGAGAGAGAGAGAGAGAGAGAGAGAGTCAAATGAAGAACAACACCGGAAAGAGTGAAGACAATGCAAAGCTGAACAATTTAAAAAAACTAAGGAATTTCAAAAACGAAAAAACTCATATTGAAGATTTTCAACTTTGGTTGGTGGCGTAACCCACCGTATGAGAAAGCTGATTTCAGACACCGCGTACAATTGTCGTAGGGCTCCGAGAATCAATTTCTTCATTAATTTCTTCACACTTAGAGGGTTAGTCTTCATTGATTGAAGAAAAACGTTACTTTGTGTGTTGCGCATCTAGGTCATCAAGTCAGCATAAGTGTTAGGAGGTGTGTCCATTTCGGAGAACATTCGAAGATTCTATGATATTTATCTCACACCGCAACTTGCTAAATCTCTTCTCATCCAAGGGCTTAGTGAAGATATCGGCCAGCTGATCTTCAGTGCTGACGTGGTCGATGGAGATGTCGCCCTTCAACACATGATCACGAAGAAAATGATGACGAATCTGGATGTGCTTGGTCTTCGAGTGCTGAACTGGGTTATGAGCAATCTTGATGGCACTCTCATTGTCACAGTAGAGAGGCACATTCTTCACGTTAACGCCATAGTCCTTGAGTGTTTTCTTCATCCATAGTAGTTGAGCACAGTACGATCCAGCAACAATGTACTCAGCTTCTGCAGTGGAGAGAGATACGCAGTTCTGTTTCTTCGAGGACCAACAGACCAAAGATAGTCCGAGGAAATGACATGTACCAGATGTTGACTTGCGGTCCACGCGATCGCCAGCATAGTCAGAGTGTGAATATCCAATGAGATCAAAAGTGGAGCCCTTGGGATACCATAATCCAAGTGTTGGTGTGTGAGCTAAGTATCGAAGAATATGCTTCACAGCCTTATGGTGTAAATTCCTTCGGTGTAGCTTGAAATTGGGCACACATGCAAACACTAAGCATAATATCCAGCCTAGATGCACATAGGTACAATAAAGAGCCAATCATGGAGCGGTATACCTTTTGATCGAAGTCTTTACCATTTTCATCAGTGCATAGATGGCCATTTGTGGGCATTGGAATTTTGACCCCTTTGCAATCTTGCATGCCAAATTTCCTCAATACGTCCTTGAGGTATTTCTCCTGAGGTATGAATATTCTGCTGTTGATGAATTTGAAGACCTAAAAAGAATTTCAACTCTCCCATCATAGACATTTGATATTCTTCACTCATCATATAGGCAAATTCATCACTGTATCCTTGGTCAGTACAGCCGAAAATGATATCATCAACATATATTTGGCACACAAACAATTCACCATCATAAGACTTAGTGAAAAGAGTTGGGTCGAGTGAACCGGGTTTGAAGCCTTTCTTCATGAAGAATTCCTTCAAAGTATCATACCACGCCCGAGGGGCTTGCTTGAGGCCATACATGGCCTTGTTGAGTTTGAAGACTTTGTCGGGATTCTTTGGATCTTCATAACCTGGGGGTTGAGCAACATATACTTCTTCCTCAATCTTACCATTGAGGAATGCACTTTTCACATCCATTTTTAGTAAGATAATATCATGATGGTTAGCATAAGCAAGTAATATGCGAATAGCTCAAGTCTAGCAACAGGTGCAAAAGTTTCATCGAAGTCAATTCCTTCAACCTGTGTGTAGCCTTGAGCTACAAGCCGAGCCTTATTCCTCACCACAAGGCCATTTTCACCTTTCTTGTTGCGGTAGATCCACCTTGTCCCAATAATGGTGTGCTTGCGAGGATCTGGACGTTTAACCAGTTCCCAGACGTTGTTGAGCTCGAACTGGTGTAATTCTTCTTGCATAGCCTGAATCCACTCAGGCTCCAGAAATGCTTCATCTACCTTAGTGGGCTCTGTGATAGAAACAAACACAAAGTGGCCACAAAAGTTAGATAAATGTGAAGCTTTTGAGCGTGTGACAGGACCTGGTGCTTCAATGTCATCGATGATCTTCTCAATTTGCACTTCATTTGCAATACGAGGATGAGCGGGTTGTCTTCGAGGAATTTGATCTGAATTTTTCTTAGATGCATTTTCCTCAGCACCATTTTCTTCAGGTGCGCCAGCTCGACGTTCATCACATTCTGGAATGAATTCTTCAGCAGATTCTTCAGTAGGAATGACATCCTCAGTGCCTTTGAACTTGATAGAATCCTCAGGTGCTGGTTCATCTATCACAGAAGGTAGGTGCTCTCTTTGCGAGCCATTAGTTTCATCGAACCGCACATCCACAGTTTCAACAACCTTGTGAAGAACGTTGTTGAAGACTTTGTAGGTGTGCGAGTCCTTTCCGTAACCAAGCATGAAACCCTCATGTGCTTTCGGTGCAAATTTAGAATTGTGATGAGGATCTCTAATCCAACATTTAGCACCAAAGACTTTGAAGTAACTCACATTGGGTTTCTTGTCAGTGAGGAGTTCATAGGCAGTCTTCTTGAAGAATTTGTGAAGATATACTCTGTTGATGATTTGGCATGCAGTATCAATTGCTTCACTCTTGAAATGATGAGGCATCTTGTATTCATCAAGCATAGTGCGAGCCATCTCAACAAGAGTTCTGTTCTTGCGCTCCACGACGCCATTCTGTTAAGGAGTATAAGGAGCAGATAACTCATGAGTAATACCAAGTTCATCAAGATAGTCATCAAGACCGGAATTCTTGAACTCAGTTCCATTGTCACTCCTGATGTGCTTTATTTTCACACCAAAGTTGCTTGAAGCCCTTGAGGAAAATCGTTTGAAAACTTCCTGTACCTCATGTTTGTAAGTGACAATGTGTACCCATGTGTAACGAGAATAATCATCAACAATAACAAAGCCATAGAGAGATGCATCATTTGTAACAGCAGAATAATGATTAGGACCGAAGAGATCCATGTGAAGCAATTAAAATGGTTGAGTGGTGGTCATAATAGTATTCGCTGGATGCTTAGCCTTTGTCATCTTCCCAGCTTCACAAGCTCTGCATAAGTGATCCTTGAGGAATTTGACATTCTCAATGCCAATGACATGCTTCTTCTTCGCGAGTGTGTGCAGATTCCTCATGCCAGCATGACCAAGCCGTCGATGCCATAGCCAGCCTTCTGAAGCTTTTGCAAGTAAGCACACAGCAGGTTGTGGTCCTGTAGAGAAATCAACAATGTACAAGTCTCCTCTCCTAAAGCCTTCGAAGACTTTGGAATTGTCAGCTTCCAAGATCACAACACAACAATACTTGCCAAAGACAACAACCATATCAAGATCACAAAGCATTGAGACATACATGAGGTTGTATCCTAAGGACTCGACAAGCATGACTCTGTCCATGTGTATGTCCTTAGATATCACAATCTTACCTAGACCCAATACCTGACTTTTGCCTTTGTCAGCGAAGATGACATGCTTCAGATGTGACGGTGATAAGGGAGCATCCATCAATTGATTCTTGTCACCAGTCATGTGATTTGTACATCCACTATCGAGGACCCACTCATTTGCTTTGGGTTGATCATCCTGCATATGAATTAGTGCAGCTTACAAACTCATATACTTCATCAGTGAAGAATATGACATCAATATCATCAGATCAATTTCATCAAGCAATTAGAACAGATAATCAGTATGAGGACGTGAGAAATGAAGGTTCATTTCATCATGATTAGCCTACGTCCCATCAGGCACTGTTCAGGTCTCCAGCAAATTCTTCAGTCGTTTTGAGCACGACTAGAGACTTTACCCTGCATAAGAGATTAGTTCTTTTTCTTCACCACCCACATCTGAAGGGGTGGCAAAGAATTCATCACTCTGCGAGCACCATATGAGAAAGGTGGCATAGATGCCAGTCCACTTTGTTTCACATAAGAGGGGTTAGGGTAAGCATATGAATAAGCAAAGAAATTCTTCGAGGACTTATGAACATAATGATTTGAAGAATAATGCACATATTCATAGCCCTTAGCTCTACCCTGCGAAATAAAAGGGTTAGCACGATGATGATCATATGAGGACTTTGATCCTTTTGAGGAATTTGATCCATGTGAGGAATTTGGTCCACTTGAGGACTTGGAGCCATATGAAGAATTTGGTTCATATGAAGAATTTGATGTGGAGTTCCTATTCTTCACAGGTGGTGTCATGAGGACATTCACCTGAAGACTTTCAAGGCAACTTTTGGGAACCCAGATTTTCTTCATAGGGGAACCGTTCCTGCAGTTAGTGCCAACATATCTAGCAAATACTTCACCATTCTAATTTTTGAGCAGTTTATAGTTAGAGTCAAATGACTCATCAGAAGAATGAGGAGATTCACATGTAAAGCCAGATAAGTTGGATGGATCAACTAGAGGTCCCTTTGCAGCTACCCATGAGGTTTTGGGGTACTGCTCAGGCTTCCAATATGTTCTATCAGCATTGAGTTTCCTCTCAAAGGCAATACCCTCTTTCCTAGGGTTTTTGTTGAGGATCTGCTTTTTGAGCACATCACAAAGAGTCTGATGCCCTTTGAGGCTTTTATACATGTATGTCATGTACAATTCCTTCAACCCTGCATCATCAGTGATACTTGCATTGTCCTCAGATGAGGAATTAGTGATAGAAGAGACATATGAAGAATTTGTAACATTAGAAGCATTTGAACATTCAGGTGAAGGATTAGAAGTTTCACGTTCAATGCACTTCAGACATGGAGGAACAAATTCTTCCTGGGTAGCGCTGATTTGTTGAGCAAGTAATGAATCGTGCTCCTTCTGAAGATCTTCATAATCCACTCTTAGCTTTTCAAGATCTTGCTTTCTTTGAAGAAATTCATAAGAAAGCTTCTCGTGATCAGATAAGAGAGTGTTATGATGACCTTGAAGATTGTCAAACCTGGACTGAAGTCTCTGAAGATTTTCAGTCAAGGTTTTAGTGCGATCCATTTCTTCACCCAACATATCATCACTTTTGTCTAGCATGTTTTGAACCTTTTCAAAGGCCTTTTGTTGTTTCACAGCAATTTTAGCAAGTTTAGAGTAGCTGGGTTTGAGATTTTCATCCGATTCATCCTCACTTGAGTCAGAGGAGGTGTATTTAGTTATCTTGGCACCCTTTGCCATGAAGCAATAGGTGGGAGCGTAGTCATCATTGCCTTCATCAGCCTTGTTGGTGGAGTCGTTTTCTTCAGAGTTGAAGATAGACTTGCTGATGAATGCAGTAGCGAGAGCTAGGCTCGCCGCACCAGACTCATACTCCTCAGATGCCTCCTCGTCCTCATGTTCCTCAGATTCAGCCTCAGAGTCCATTTCCTTGACAATGAATGCCCGAGCCTTGTTGGAGCTGCTGTTCTTGTCAGATGAAGACCTCGAGGATTTTGATGATGAAGACTTTGAAGATTTCTTCTTCTTCTTTGCGTCATCAGAACTGTAATCCTTGTATTTCTTCTTCTTTGATTCCTTATCCCACTAAGGACAATCTTGGATGTAGTGACCAGGTTTCTTGCATTTGTGGCATAGCCTCTTCTTGTAGTCATTGGATGAGGAATCATTGCTCCTTGAGGGTTTTCCAAAGCGACCACGTCTTGAGAACTTCTGAAATTTCTTCACGAGCAGTGCAAGTTCTTGGCTCAGTTCTTCAGGGTCACCAAGGCTGCTAGCAAAGTCTTCATCTTCAGACTCAGAGACTGCCTTGACCTTCAAAGCACGTGATCTTCCATAGCTCGAATTGTAGAGATCTCTCTTCTTAGCAAGCTGGAACTCATGAGTGTTTAGCCTCTCGAGGATATCAGCGGGATCAAGTGACTTGTAGTCAGCACGCTCTTGAATCATTAGTGCCAGAGTATCAAATGAGGAATCTAGCGATCTCAGCAATTTCTTCACCACCTCATGGTCGGTGATGTCAGTGGCGCCAAGCGCTTGAAGCTCATTTGAGATGTCAGTGAGGCGATCGAAGGTTTGCTGAACATTTTCATTGTCGAGTCTTTTGAAGCGGTTGAAGAGATTGCGAAGAACATCAACATGAGAGTCACGTTGAGTTGAGACTCCTTCATTTACTTTGGACAGTCTATCCCAGATAAGCTTAGCAGTTTCCAAAGCACTCACTCTTCCATACTGTCCTTTGCTCAGATGAGCACATATGATATTCTTCGCTCGAGAATCGAGTTGCTTGAATCTCTTCACATTAGTAGCATTTAGAGAAGGTGTGACTGAGGGAACACCATTTTCCACAACATACCAGAGATCGTTGTCAATTGCCTCAAGATGCATTTGCATCTTATTCTTCCAGTAGGGGTAGTCTGTTCCATCGAAGGTAGGACACCCAGCAGAGACCTTGGTCATACCTGCGGTCGACATAACTAAAACTCCAGGCGGTTAAACCAAAATCACACAGAACAAGGGAGTACCTTGCTCTGATACCAATTGAAAGTGCGTTATATCGACTGGAGGGGGGTGAATAGGCGATTTTTATGAATTCTTCACTGAGGAATTTGCTGGTGATGAAATTCCTAAATGAAGAACTACTAGCAGCGGAATAAGTACTCAGAAGTAAACATAACAGAACACAAGCATAGTCATCATGATGAAATGAAGACAAGCACATAGTACAGAGAGCATAAACACGGGATAACACAAGAAAGAAGACGGACAGACTGAAGAAATTGATCTGAGGAAATTGAGAAAGTCTTCAGTCAAAGTCTTCAAACAGATATGAACAGGCACACAACAATAGACATGAGGAAATGAAAGAGTTGAGGAAATAGAACCATTAAGCTTGGTGAAGACAATGATTTGGTAGACCAGTTCCAACTGCTGTCTCAGTTGTACATCTGGTTGGAGCGGCTGAGTATTTAAACTCGAGGACACCCAGTCCCGGACACACAGTCCTCACCGTATTCTCCTTGGGCTAAGGTCACAAAGACCTCGCCCAATCACTCGTGGTAAGTCTTCAGGTGACTTCCGAACCTTCACAAAATCGGTCACTCAGCGATCCACAATTCCTCTTGGATGCTCTAGACCTTGACGCCTAACCATTTGGAAGAAGCACAGTCTTCAAAGGAAACAAGCATCGGATCCACGCAGGATCAATCTCTTCAGTGATGCTCAATCACTTTGGGTTTGTAGGTGTTGGGTTTTGGGTTTTCCTCACTTGATGATTTTCGCTCAAAGTCCTCGGAGGATGGGATGCTCTCAAATGACAAGTGTCAGTTTCTCTCGGAGCATCCAACCAGCTAGTGGTTGAAGGGGGCGGCTATTTATAGCCTAGGGAGCAGCCCGACATGATAAGACATAAATGCCCTTGTCTGATATGACCGTTAGGTGGGTAGATATTTTGGAACCGCTGGCGCATAGCACAACAACTGTCGGAATTTTAACTATCAAAGTCCTTAGGGCTATCATGTTCCTCACTGTTTAGGCAATTCACACTGGTGAATTCCTAAATCCTCAGTCAGACAAATTCCTCAGAGACCAGAAGAACTTCGTCTCTGTCACTGAAGAATATGACTGAACTGTATGAGATTTCCAATGGCTTCACTCGAAGGGATTGGTAGGTGTAGGATTTTGAGTTGAGCATCACATGGAAGTTTTTCCTTAGTATTTCCTCGACCCCCTTTAACAGTACGGTGTTTCCTATGACTCAAGAAAGAGAAAATGAAACTACGAAAACAAAAGTCTTCATGCTTCATATTCTCCGAATGATTGCCAAGTCTTCAAGGTCACACCAATTTCTTCACTTTCAAAGTCTTCAGAAATCCAAAGTCTTCAGTTGAAGAAACTTCATTTTTAGGGGTCGACTTTCTCTGTAAATATCAAACTCCTCATAGACTTATAGTCCTGTGTACACTCACAAACGCATCAGTCCCTTAACCTATAAGTCTTCAATACACCAAAATCACTAAGGGGCACTTGATGCACTTACAGAAACACAGAGCGCTCTTGATGCATGGAGGAATACGCGACGGCCCTAGAAGCCGGACTCTAAGCGGCCTCCGATACCAGAAAGCGTGACTGGTCGTTAAGACCACGGACACGGTTGGACGAGTCCGGCAGCCCGGATAAAAATGAGCTAGGGCGCCGTATATGTAATCCCATAGAGGACACCAGGGGCTATAAATATTTAATAAAACCCCACCGTTGGCCTAACCTTATTTACAGGCCAATGCCTTACACTTTTTCCATCCATTACACGCTTACGTTGTACTCTTCTACACGAGTTTTTCTTTTTTACAGACACAATGCGTGCGATACCCTTCCAGGAAACGGCACAACGGAGACAAAGGCGCAGACGTGTAGCAGGGCCCCGCTCAAAGGTTTCTCTTTAGATTAAGCCCCTGTGTAAACCTTTTCTATTGCCTCTTGTTGTTTACACATCCCACGGGTACTATACCCATAGAGGATACTGCCGTTCTTGGCATTTTGCCATGAAAGACTAATGCACGTACCTGGAAATACAGGGTTTATAATGAAAGGGTGTTCTTCAGCCCACTTTCTGTTACAAAGTACGAATACCTTCGGGAGTGTTCGGCGTCACAAGTTTTGGCCTTATATGCATCAGCTCCGAATCATGTCTTTGGTCAAATGTTGGGTTTGCCTGGCTCCTGGGTTTGCCGCCTTACGTTCCGTTCTTATTGGCTAAGGCGGCCAAAGAAGAACTACTGCGATTGTGCCCAGGTTATTCCGGATGAGCACCTCAGTAGAGAAAGCCGAAAACTGACTGTCATGATACATCGAGAGACTGTTCAACCACTCGAAGACTTACCGGAATCTTGAGGATTCCTCCGCATTAACGAAGGACCGTTTCCCGGTCATGTATACACGCGCCCATATTAGGATGCATGCAAAAGTACTAGGGGCTGCATAGTAGCCCCACCGTCAAACTCCTATGGCTAAGTGAAAGTGTTACAGCTATATAGTCCGGTTGCCTAATTCAATGTGCGATCACCTCCTTAATGGACCAAGACATTGGATCAAGTGTGATTATGCATATTTTTCGCGAACACCCCCGCATTGTATGCGTGGGGGCTGAAGCCAACGACTGCTAACTTTCAGAATTGCACATATACATAAAAACGGCCGCACAGGAGGCACAAATAATACTTTCGGGCACAAAGTATAAATATAGCCTCATAATCAAAATAACATTGTTTTTACAATGACACGATTTGTCACTTGAACATGACATTCTTCGAGCACTGAGCCTCTATTAAGTGAGCACCCTCTGTTACTTGCTCCAAGTAGTGCTCGGCCGGATCCTGGCCTCCCGCCGGATTCTGGGTGGCAATGAGGGTGGCCTCCATATCTGTCCAATATGCTTTAATGTGGGCAAGTGCCATCCGTGCACCCTCTATACACGCCGACCTCCTCATGGCATCGATTTGAGATATGACACCGACGAATTGTTGCACCAAACCAAAATAACTGTCCGGCTTAGGCCCCTTCGGCCAAAGATGGTCTATTGCAGACCGCATGGCAAGCCTGGACAACCTATGAAGCTCCGCCAAAGCAGCCATCTTCTCACTCAACGGCAATGGACGCGCAGGAGCATTGAATTGCGACCAAAACAACCTCTCCACTTCTTTATCACCTTGATCCTCGAAAAACTTGGCGGCATTAGCTGTACTCTTCGCCAAGTCCGCATAAGCATCTGTAGGACTCCAGCATCGATCCAGGAGAGCATACTTCGGATTCAAAAACTTCATCCGCAACAAGTAGGGGCTCCCGGCCGTGATTTTTCCGGCCTGTCGAAGCTCCTCCCGCACATCCCTGATTTCGGTCCGCATCTGCTTGGCCGCATTAAGTGCCTTGTTCAGGTCAGCCGAATTAACCTGATTCTCCTTTTCAAGGAGCTCATACCGGTCGGCAGCATTTTTCAACTCCACAGCCATTTCGGCTATCTTGTCTTCGCTTCGGTGATGAGCAGCCTGTTCGGCTATCAACTCTTCGGCCGCCTTTAGGGCAGCCGCATTGCTAACCCGAGCTTGTTCCTTGGCCTGGACAAGTTCCGCCCTTAGGGCTTCCATGATAGCAGTACCGTCTGCAGTCTAGGCATGTCGCATTAATATTATGCCCCTCTCATATTTCCCTATGCAACATAATAAGGAAAGCATAGCACATACCTTGCGACTCGCTCAGCTGCTCGTTCACTAGCGTGATATCGGCATCAATAGATCCAATCTGCCTCCTTAGTTTGGCAACTTCAATGGACTGGTCGGCTGCCAGATCCTTAGATACCTGCGCATATGTACAGCTCAATCATTACTTACACAATATGATCCTCCGTTTGCCGCCTAGGGCGGGCAACCAGAGTCTCAGGAGCTACTATCCATATGGAGCACACCTAGCGTGTGCCTCACAGCCAAAAAATTGTGTCTTTTTCACTACATACCTCAAAGCCTCTGAGCAGGCTCGTAAATGCTTCATTCAAACCGCTTGTGGCGGACGAAATCTTCTTGAGCACCATTCTCATTAATGAGCGGTGCTCCTCCGAGAGTGCAACTCGCTCCAGAAGGCCCGTCAGTATGTCCGGCCGGACACCGAACTATGCCGGACCCTTCTCATTGCCCCCCGTGGGAGCCGAACGCTCCAGGCTCAGGGCGACTGAAGGATTAGCTCCTGGCTTTGGCAGATCCAGACTCCTCCGTGAAGACACCTCGGTGTCGCCCGCCTCATGAGGCGGAGAGGCTGGTGGGGTCTCATTCTCCATCATCTCTGGAGGAAGATCCCCCGAAGACGAACTCTGTTGAGAAGAGCTGCTAGCCGGTCTGCAAAGAATGAATCCTGGTTAGTGTACTCGGATAAAAGTAGTACCTTCGAATTTACGGTTAACTTACAACTCGGTGGAGGGCAGGCTCGTTGGCGGGCATGACGCGGTAAGGACACCCTTCGGGACAGGGCCCCCTGGTGACGCTTTCTTCCCCTGCTTGGGCACCTCCGTCTCCAAGTCTTCAGAGGTGGCCCTCTTCTTCCCGTGCGGGGAGGAGGCTTTAGATTCCCCTTCCCGACTATCCTCCTTAGGGGAGGTAGCCATTCCCCTGGTTTGGATGCGCAGTGTGTGAAGTTCGGCTTCTCTGTTCTTCCCTTCGTCTTTCCCTGAGGGCATTTTGCTGAGCACCCGGCCAAGCATCTTGGCAATGGTTGGACTAGGCGAGCCTTCGGGAAGTGGTGTTGGACACCTGATTCTCTCCGCCTTGCTGAGCCATTCCTGGCCACGGAGGATTTTCAGAATAATGACTATGACAAATATGAACCAAGTGTCCAGTTTCAAGGTTACTTACTTGGGTATCTAGGCGATTGCAGCTTAGGCCCGCATCCTCGGTGGTGTCCGGACACTTTACTTGTGGTCCGAAGAATAATTTACACATCCCTTCGAGCTTCAGGCTGAAGAAGTGCTTAATAGTCCGCAGACTCACTTGATTGAACTCCCACATCCGGTGAGGCCAGCGTTTGCACGGCAACATCCGTCGGATTAGCATTACTTGAATTATGCTGACAAGGTTAATGTCCCTCTCAAGAAGCTCCTGGATACGGCCCTGCAGTATTGGTACATAACTAGTGGGCCCCAATTCCATCCTGCATCGCTCCATGATGCCAGTTGTGATGGAGGGCCCGAGCGGAAGTTGGGGGCGGCCACCCACTTTGTGCCTCTGGGAGCCGTGACGTAAAACCACCTCCGCTGCCATACATCGGATACTTCTGGGAAAGAACCCTCTGGCCATGGGGCATTGGCGTTCCTGCTTATTATGGCACCTCCGCACTCTGCATGTCACCCCTCGACCATCTTCGGCTTCACATTGAAGGTCTTGATCCATAAGACGAAGTGTGGAGTGACGTGGAGAAAAGCCTCACACACAATGATGAACGATGAGATATGGAGGATAGCGTCCGGAGCTAGATCATGAAAATCTAACCCGTAATAGAACATGAGCCCCCTCACAAAGGGATCAAGGGAAAGTCCCAAGCCGCGGAGGAAGTGAGGAACAAATACGGCGCTCTCATTGGGTCGGGTGTAGGGATGACCTGCCCTGGAGAAGGAAGCTTGTGCTAGATGTCGGCAGTCAGATATCCGACCTCCCTAAGCCTCGCAATGTCCTCCTCTTGGATCGAGGAGGCCACCCACCGGCCTTGAAGGTTGGATCCGGACATATTGGAGGATCTGGGGTGTTTGAGTTTGAGTCTCGGGTGTTAGAGCTCGTGGGGCGAAGGGGCGCAAGGGTGGTGGAAAGGAGGTGTAGGCCTCGGCCCCTTTATAAAGGGGGTGAATATCGAGAGTCCTCAGCATGACCGCTCGAGACTTATCTAAAAACACGGAGTCATACCAACAGTCGTCATGGGGTGGCGCACGCCCGTATTAATGGAAGATCCCGTAATAAGAGGAACATGATCTCTGCTTTGGCAGGGCGTGCCAATAAAACTGCCTCGCAACGCGAGTCCAGGAGGGCCAAGAAACACCGGTTCATGTTGGGCCGGGCGACGATGCAAGCGTACGACATACGAAGATTGCCAGCAGATCAGATTTATGCTATGTTCCCTATGATGGTATGTGAGGATCATCTCGCAGATCTAGACACGGTCTAATTGTTCGATAATTACTTTGGAGTATTCGGAGATGGAACCCCCCTTGCAATGCCAAAGACAACTCTGCGCGCCGGACTCATCGTCATTGAAGCCTGGTTCAGGGGCTACTGAGGGAGTCCTGGATTGGGGGGGAGGGTATCCGGACAGCCGGACTATACACTTTGTCTGGACTGTTGGAACATGAAGATACAAGACTCAAGACTTCGTCCCATGTCCGGATGGGACTCTCCTTTGCGTGGAAGACAAGCTTGGCGATCCAGATATTATATTTCCTTCCTTGTAACCAACTCCATGTAAACCCTAGCCCTCTCCGGTGTCTATATAAACCGGAGAGGTTGGTCCTTAGAAGGCCGGTCACAATCATAATCATCATAGGCTAGCTTCTAGGGTTTAGCCTCTACAATCTCGTGGTAGATCTACTCTTGTACTACTCATATCAACGATATCAATCAAGCAGGAAGTAGGGTTTTACCTCCATCGAGAGGGCCCGAACCTGGGTAAACATTGTGTCCCTTGCTTCCTGTTACCATCAGCCTAAGATGCACAGATCGGGACCCCCTACCCGAGATCCGCCGGTTTTGACACCGACAGTTCCCAAACAGAATGGTAAAGTTTATACTCCCCCACCACCAACAAGCATCAATCCATGGCTTGCTCGAAACAACGAGTGCCTCCAACTAGCAACAGCCCTGGGGGAGTTTTGTTTAATTATTTTGATTTGCTTTGATCTTTTTGATCATGGGACTGGGAATCCCAGTTACCAGCCATTTTCTCGTGAATGAGGAGTAGAGTCCACTCCCCTTGAGAATAACCCACCTAGCATGGAAGATACAGATAGCCCTAGTTGATACATGAGATGCTCGAGCATACAAAACAGAATTTCATTTGAAGGTTTGGAGTTTGGCACATACAAATTTACTTGGAATGGCAGGTAAATACCACATATAGGAAGGTATGGTGGACTCATATGAAATAACTTTGGGGTTTATGGAGTTTGGATGCACAAGCAGTATTCCCGCTTAGTACAGGTGAAGGCTAGCAAAAGACTGGGAAGCGACCAACTGAGAGAGCGACAACAGTCATGAACGTGCATTAAAATTATCAACACTGAGTGCAAGCATGAGTAGGATATAATCCACCATGAACATAAATATCGTGAAGGCTATGTTGATTTGTTTTCAACTACATGTGTGAACATGTGCCAAGTCAAGTCACTCGAATCATTCAAAAGGAGGATACCACCATATAATACCACATCACAACCATTTTAATAGCATGTTGGCACACAAGGTAAACCATTATAAGCTCCTAGCTAATTAAGCATGGCATAAGCAACTATAATCTCTAATTTTCATTGCAAACATGTTTATCCATAATAGGCTGAATCAAGAACGATGAACTCATCATATTTACAAAAACAAGAGAGGTCGAGTTCATACCAGCTTCTCTCATCTCGATCAATCCATCATATATCGTCATTATTGCCTTTCACTTGCACGACCGAATGATGTGTATAATAATAATAGTGCACGTGCATTGGACTAAGCTGGAATCTGCAAGCATTCAATTCAAGGGAGAAGACAAGGTAATATGGGCTCTAGGTTAAATCAACAATCATGCATATGAGAGCCACTAAACATTTTCATTATGGTCTTCTCTCTCGACCCCCAAAGAAAAGAAATAAAACTATTTACACGAGAAAGCTCCCAACAAGTAAAAGAAGAATGAGGAATCTTTTTGGGTTTTCATTCTAATTACTACTACAAGCATGGAAATCAAACTAACTAATTTTTTTGTTTTTCATAAAGTTTATCGAACACACAAGAAGAAAGGTAGAAAAAGAATTTAAACTAGCATGGATAGTACAATGAAAGAGTATGAGCATCGACGACTAGAATGAGTGTTTGAATATGAATGTAATATTGGTGAGGAATACGTACTCCCCCAAGCTTAGGCTTTTGGCCTAAGTTGGTCTATGCCCATGGATAGAGGCTACTCTCCCCGGTGTACTGAGGAGTGTCATCAGGGTACCACTGGCTGGCGATCTCTTCACTACAAAAAAATACACTTCCGTGATGATACGTGCTTGTCACAGTAGGTCGTGTTTTTTGTCATGCATGTACATCCATGACAAATTTATGACAGAATCGAGATAGTCATACCTGTGCTGCCGTAGAAGTGTTCGATGACATTACCAAAATTATCATCATGGAAGTGTCCACTTCCATGACGATAAATCGCGCGTCACAGAAGTGCTTTCGTCAAGGGTGACCGACACGTGGCATCCACCGTAGCGGAACGCCGTTAAGCTATCGGGTCGGGTTTTGGATCCGATAACCCGTTAATAGCCCCGACCAATGGGGATTTTCCATGTGTAAAATCATTATGGGATGGAGGAAACACGTGTCGGCTCATTGTTGGGACAGATGTCATCCACTCATTGGACAGAAGGCGCCTATGATACGTCGACACGTGGCACAGCCCAACAGAGGCCAATTCCTGTGAAAAGGCCGACACGTTTGACTTGGTCAAAAGGTGATGGGCCGGCCGATGGAAAGCCTGTTAACGGCATGTTCGCATATAGCCCGTTTACAGCCCGCTAACCCAAGGCCCGTTACGCCCTATCCGAATTAGGCCCAGTAGCGTCATCTGGGCCATCCATTATGATTCCAGCCCGTTTTAACTTCTGGCCCATGTATGGCCCATGACGTCTTTCGGCCCATATGAGGCCCTATGTAACTCTTGGCCTATTAACGGCCCGTGGTGAAACTGGCCCGCAATGAACAGTGTATTACTTTAGACACATTAACGGCCCGTGGTGAAACTGGCCCGTAATGAACAGTGTATCGCTTTATACCCATTAAGGGCCCGTTATTCAGTTGGGCCGTTTACAACCCATGTTATCTTTCGGCCTTCTCAGAGCCCTTTTATTCTTGGGCTTATTTGCAGCATTCGGTTACTTACGGCTCGTTACTGTCATTTTCTGCTTGTGGGCCAAATTCAGCCCATCGTTACAGTCGGCCCGTTTGTGGTCCATTAGTCTGTTGGGCCATTTTCATAGCATCACCAAATACGGCCTATTAACGGCCCTTTATGGTCAGCCAATAAAACGTACGATTTCCATTATAGGCCCGTCTATGGCTCATTAAAGGCCAGTACAAGACCCATAAATGAGTTGGCGGCCCATGGATCCTACTTGACGTAGAAGGCCCATGGACCCTGCGAGACGTAGAAGGCCCATGGACACTGTGAGACGTAGAAGGCCCATGGACACTGCGAGACGTAGAAGGCCCATGGATCCTACGAGACGTAGAAGGCCCATGGTCGGGCGAGTTGGCCCCCGTTTGAACGATATAGCATATTCAAAGAATTATCCTACTCAATACTATCACCTCTAAAAAGCATACACTATACAACAAAGAGATCAAGGCATAGAAAGGTAGAATAATCCTACACTATACAATAAAGAAATTACAGCCGATTATACCCACTGGGCATTATGGTACGACATAGGTGATAATAAAGCATACACAAACAGCAAATTACACACTGGGCAAATACGGCTCATACATCATGGACGCGCATCAACTTAACTCCATTTGAACTATAATCTCTTCCGAAAATAGGATTGGCCGGATTCAGACAACACAAGTTTCAGTCTACAAAATCTCCAATTCCTTAATGGTTACCTCGGTGTCTTGTTTCATTTTTTTGACTCCTGCATCTAATACCTGCATGTCCAGTCTCAACTTGTTGATTATACGTTGACAATCATGTACACATTGTCTTGCCACCTCTAGCTGATGCTCGAGAACATCAGCACATTCCAATTCCAATCCATAATCATTCGGTAATGGCCATGCTGCACTGCTCGTAGATTTTTGTGTTGATGTCACTTCATCCTGAAATGTTTCTGTAAGTACACATGACTAGGGCAAAAATATAGTTACAACAGTCAAGCGAACAAGACACTATTTTGTACTACATGGCAAAATAGGACTAACAATAATGTTACACGTCACTTTCACAAAAAAATGTTACCACGTCATGAAGCATAAGCAGGTGATATTTTAAAAATTATAAAAAAGATAGTCTGTGCAGCATGCATACAGAAATCCCTATTAGCTCACCAGAGGAGCATGATGTTGGGGTCCAATCGAAAACACAGACAAGTTACAAATTTAGACTGCACGTTGCATATAAGTAAGCAAGCAGTTGGCCATTCTGTACCTCAATTAAAGTCTTAGGGAGCATAATGAATAGCAGAGGGTTTCATACAAACATACTACAACAGGCAAAACTATGCAATCATTAGCATAGTATAAACTAGATTGTGAGCCTCATGCAATAATAGTTGGTTAATAGACTTCAAAGCTTCAGGCACACTTCGGCAGAGTAATTAAATGGTAAGGCCTTTAATTATGTCAACTAATAGTGATACAAGTACCGAACATCAGGCACAATTATTTGGGCATCTCATTAAGTGAGGACAAATAAAGCAATTGAAAAGAGAAAATTAACTATGCCTGAAAGAAACAAGGAATTGAACTATTGAGTTGCATACAGTGACTTACCTTAGCAGGTTGAAGAGGCTCAGCGCAGCTCCTACTTCTCTTGCAAGGCTCCTTCCTAACATCTTGTACTTGGAAATCCTCAATCTTATATTCATTGCACCCCCTCTGTAAGGTGACACAAACTAGTTACTCGTCTCCTTGGAAGATAAATATGCATACTTTCTAGTCTGTGAACACGAAAGGATGAGATTATAACAAAACAACACCACATAATGAAACATGTCGTATCTCTTGCACTTGCACACAATGAAATGAGCATTTACTATGTCTGCACTATGTAAAAACTAGGCATACCTTCGAACTGGATCTCAGGGTACTCTTGGAGAGCCTACTGTAGTGTACAGCCAAACCTTTATTCACCTATGAGTTAGACAAGGCCCCACTACAGCAGTCCTTAGTGTTTAAATCGTTGACAAGCTCTATTAGAGTGTTAGGTCAAGAACAACAAGTAATCAAAGCAAACAATCCTAGTATGGCTGGCTGATGCAAACAAGCAATTGAACAGATGTGTGAGCAAATCTTACATATCAAGAAAAGAAGCGAAGAAGGAGGCTTAAAGACCATCACTTGACTGACCAGATTTAAGGGGCATTTAAACATCATGTGCAACGTATGAACTAACATAAACATTGCATATTCCAGATTCTACAATGGAATGCACATGTATTAGGTTATGCCATGTATGATGATGCCTAAATGTACAGATAGCAGGCATGAGTGATTCATCATTGCACGCACAATTGAATTGCAGGTTAAGGGCCAGTTCGATTCCGCCTTTTCAGGGTATATTGTCAAAATAAGCCATAAAAGATGTAAAGAAGTCATTTTTGAGTTATTGGCTTGGGCTTAACTAATTTCTCTTTGGAGGGGGGTGTTTCGGGTAGAACCTCACTAAAAATTGAAGGGAAGGGGAATAGTGAAATGACTCTGTTGTCTGCCTATATTACACTCAAAATGCAACTGCTGACGCCTGTGTCACACCTGACCCTCAAGTAAAAACAAACACGCAAGCATTCATTGCCCTGCCCGCTTGCATCTCCTCTCCCCTTTCCCTCTACCTCGATCCCTTGCCTACAGCACTAGTGTTCCTCCAGCGAGCCATCGCCACTGGTCCCATCTGGCCTGGTCCTCGATGATGCTATGTCCAGCTAGGCTACATGGCCGTCAGGTAGGGGCAAATCTCCCTGGTTGCTCCTCCGTCTAGCGCCGCCCCTCATTCTCATGGTCTCCAGCAACTGCTCCACTGTGGTTTGTCCAACGCACTACTCCAGCGGGCGCTGCACAACTACGGCTGATGCCACACTGCGGCAGAAGGCACCTTGTTCCCCCTCCCCTCCTCCCAGGCCATGGCCTTGAGGTGCTGTTGAAGGATGAGCTCATCCAACAAGGTGAGGATCTCCTCTGATTTTTTGCCAAATTTTCATTCTGATCAACTATACGATGAATTGCTATGAGCTGCTTCTGCTGCTGCTATATGATGCATTGCTATGAGCTGCTCCTGCTGCTGCTATATGATGAATTGCTATGAGCTGCTGCTGCTGTATGATGAGTTGCTATGAGCTGCTGCTGCTGCTATATGATGAGTTGCTACAAGCTGCTCCTGCTGCTGCTATATGATGAATTGCTATGAGCGGCTCCTGCTGCTGCTATATGATGAATTGCTATGAGCTGTTGCTGGTATATGATGAATTGCAAGCTGATGCTACTGTATGATGAGTTGCTATGAGCTGCTCCTGCTGCTATATGATGAGTTGCTACAATCTGCTCCTGCTGCTGCTATATGATGAATTGCTATGAGCTGCTCCTGCTGCTGCTATATGATGAATTGCTATGAGCTGCTGCTGGTATATGATGAATTGCAGACTGCTGCTGCTGTATGATGAGTTGCTATGAGCTGCTGCTGCTGCTATATGATGCTTTCAGGTGGTTCTGCTATATGATAATAACCAGCCACTTGGACCATCGAATTTCAACAAATAATTGTTCTTCATTTAAATGTGGGTCATGCGTTCTTCGTTTAAATTAGGCAATGGGATCTCTATGGAAAACATTGACCAAAGTAGATTGTGCCAAGTAGATGGTATCTTTGTATTTGCATTTTGAGCAAATAGTGATGGTCTGTTTTCCTATCATATTAATTACTGCACTGGGTTCAATTTGTGATGTTTGCAAGTCAAATAAATTTCCATATGTGCAGCAAAATGAAAAATATATATAATGCAATCTAGACTTTCCACTGATCATACCAAAGATAAGCTGAAAACACAATGAAAAGAACTAGTTGGCGTATTACATGGAGCTTATATTCACAGGTGCTTATTTTCTTAGGATAACTCGTAATAACTGTCCCTAAGAAACTTGGCTAATAGAACTGGCATACGAATAACATGTCACGATGATTGCAATGGAGGAGTGACATACCATAGCACACTGTATAGGCTCACCGCTGCCTCTCCTTTTTTTGCGATGTTCCATGAAATTGCCACATACATCTTGACGCTGGTGTCGGCGAGCGGATCCGGTAGGGTTGAGGAAGGTGTCGGCGAAGCGCCTCCGGTAGGTTTGAGGAAGGCGTCGGCGAAGAGGACCAGAGTCCGTCGACGGGGGCGTCGGTGGAGCGGCTCCGGGGGGTGTGGACGAAGCATCGAATGGGCCGCTGCAGATGCGCGGCGGTTGACGAGAGTACCGGCGAAGCAGATCCGGCACCGTGGACAAGGCCGGCACTGAATGGGCTGTGGTACAGTGGTGGATGAGCAGACTACTTGTTTCTAAGGGATGTGGGAGGGGTAGATGCGGCCGCAGAAGCAGATCCGGCGAGGTGGACGCCGCTGGCAGTGAATGGGCTATGGTACACCGGTGGATGAGCAGTCTAGGGTTTCGAGAGGGGAGGGGAGAAAGGGTGATGAAGTACGAACGGCGTGATGTAAGATGCTCTGGTGCTGTGGAGTTAGTCGTTTTTGCGGGAGTGGGAGAGGAAATGGGGGTGGCGTGTAGTGGGGGGAACCGGAAGTTACCCAAAGCAGCCCCGACCTATCATGTAGATGAGGGTGGTATCGTAATTGTTGGTCTCCGTGCACCAAGGACAAAAGGGGGATTTCGCATGCTAAAGACTAAGGTGGCGGAAATTTTAGAAGGAGGCGGGAGATTTTGCTGCCCGCGGGATCGTTCGTATCCAGTTTCAACTAATTTTGGACCATGCTAGCGGGAAGGTCATGCTAGACTGTGTACACGGGGCACGCGTCAGCAGTTAATAACTGGTGTGAAGTCCACCCCAGAAAAAAAGACAATAACTCGGGATGATGCGCCGATAACTTGGACGTTCACACGGGCACGGCCAATCATACGGGTGTAGTGGCGCGTTCACAAAAAAGGGATCAAATGCTCAGCCTATGTATTTCTCGTGTAAATAGATAATTTAGTGCCATTGGTTATTTACTTTAAACATAATGCATTGACGTGTTAGTGTAGAGGCACACAAAAAGAAATGGATATTATAGTTAGCTACTTAAAAGTGTTACCTCATATGATTACATAGCCTCCATTTCATAAATTGCGTAACTGTTGAATTCATATATGAATATTACATATATATTACTTCAAAATAGAAACTTAAATCATCCAAGACTAATGAATTTGAATGCAAGAGTAACAATGGTGCATGTGCATGATAGCTACATTGGTTGTTTGAAGAAACATCACTATAACATTGGCATGCACAACTGAAAAAGGTTTATTTAAATAGAAAAAAATGTGATATGTGAGTGTCCAATCTTTATAGAAATGAATCGATACTGTACCTTTGGCCACGATACAAAGTAGATATTGACTTATGTTCAAGCGATGCACGTCCACGATCGCTAGATAGTGATACGTGAATGAATTGTGCAATCTCTCTCACACGCATACATATCTCATTTCCCTGTGGGCATCGGAATCACACACGCGCACTTCGTGTATTTCTCTCCCTCCGTCAGGGTTAAATTCATCTTTCTACCCCGTCCTACAAGTCTCTCACACAGAAACACACACGCTCTCTATGTCTAACACGCCCACCCCTTTAGTTCCGCCCACCCACAGCCACTAATGTCTCAAATTATAATAATGTCTCTCACACATATGCTATCTACCTATCCCTTAATATAGCTAGATATATCAAACTCCTTCTCCCTACTAGAAAGATGCCCATGTGCGTTGCACGGAACATCCAGATACGTTTGTATGAGAAGTTTATCTTGTGGGGGAAAAGGATGAATGAGGGAATGCCTTATTTGCAAATGCGGAGAGGGGTGTGGGTATCTTTTTGCAAAATTGCCATATTTTCCTTCATGTTCGTCGGATATAAATCGGATGGCCTATATTGTAGGATGGCAGGAACACAATCATCACCAACTCTGTTTTTTAGAAGAGTAGAGATATGTGAGTGTCACTGCCCCCACCCCCCCCCCCCACACACACACTTCCCAACACCGAAGGAGTAGGGTGACACCTCGATCTTGATACTAATCTATCGACTGGCTTCTCTCTCAAACATACACACACACACACTACCCGGCATCGAAGGAGTAGGGTGACACCTCGATCTTGATACTAATCTATCGACTGGATTCTCTCTCAAACATACACACACACACTACCCAGCACTGAAGGAGTAGGGTGGCACATCGATCTTGATAATAATCTATCGACTCCTCTTTCAAACACACACACACACACACACACTCGCTAGTTGTGCCTCTGTGCCTACCGCGCACACTCTCGATACGTCTTTCTCTCCCTCCTCCCCCCCCCCCCCCGCCAACAATGACAGCAGAAGGGTGACAACTCGATCTGATCATAATCTATCAATTGGTTTCTCTCTCAAACATTGTGTATTGGTGCCTCGCTCGGTAGCCCCCTCGATATGTAGACTTCTCGCGCACGCACAACTGTAGTGACGATGACGCTGAACCCAGTGTGCCTTGTTTTTACCGGCCTCATGTGATAGTTTTCACCCTGTTTTCTGTTAATTAGCAAGGCAACCTTTTCTTTGTTACTACTCCCTCCGTTCCAAAATAGATGACTCAACTTTGTACTAACTTTAGTATAAAGTTGGGTCATATATTTTGGAACGGAGGGAGTACTAGTGAATCTGAAATCATTCGGGGCAGACATAAAACATATCACTTCAACCCAATTATCGCAGCAACTACTTTAAAAGAAATTAGCTAGCTACCCGTGCGTTGCACGGAACATCAAGATGCATTTGTATGAGTAGTTTATCTTGTGAGAGAAAAGGCTGAACGAGGGAAGGCCTTATTTGTGAACGTGGAGAGATGTGTGGGTATATTTTTGCAAAATTGCCATAGTTTCTTTCCTATCGGTTAGATATAAATCCGACAGCCTATATTGCAGGACGGCACACACACCATCATCACCAACTCTATTTTCTACTCCCTCCGTCTGAAAATACTTGTCATCAAAATGGATAAAAATAGATGTATCTAAAACTAAAATATGTCTAGATACATTTCCTTTTATCCATTTTGATGACAAGTATTTCTGGACGGAGGGAGTATTTGTCTTTTTTTAGAGATTTCAACAAGTGACTATGACCGGACCTTACCAACATACTCAAAAAAGTAGCCCATAATTTTGATGTTACCCTCTTTTCTTGGCGGTGCATGGCCATCTGGATACCTCATAAATAAATCAAGGACAAATCTGACCCCTTCCTGAAAAGACATACGTAGCAAAATGAGTGAATCTACACTCTAAAATATGTCTACATACACATCCGTATGTGGTAGTCCATTTGAAATCTTAAAAAGACAAATATTTAGGAACGAATGGAGTATATATAAGAGTAGACATTGAGATATATCTCTAGCATGGTCTACAACAAAAATGTGCTGGGCTGGTTAGCGCCGGATGCTCGCAATGCAATGACATGAGTTCGAATTCTGTCTTTTAACTTTAGATTTGTATATTATATATTACTCTACTTATTTAATATATACTTCTTTCGCTACTGTACTGACGGTGGAACCCACAGAGTACTTAGAATATTAAGGATGGACTTGTTTCTTTTTAACTTTCTGTACGAAGTTGTAGCCACCCTGCAAGTCACGTGTACACTGTACATACAATTAACTTTTTATAGAGGGACAATCATACAGGCAATTAACTCAAATGGATTGGATGTCACTCTATTATTTCCAGCATAAAGAGCATCTCCAACAGCAGCCGGCAAATTTCCTCCCGCTTCCTTCCGCGGAGGACGACATCAAACGCCAGCGGCATACATTTTTACAACTCTAACCAACAAGATGAAATTCGTGCAAACACTGACTGATTTCATATAAGCATGAAGGATTTCGTATAAAAAAGCCGGATCTTCATATAAACATGATGGATTTCACTACATTTACATGAACTAAGAGGTGCCAATTCGGCTCTCTTGTATAATTAAACTCCCTCCGTCCGGAAATACTTGTCCTAAAAATGGATATATCTAGACTTATTTTAGTTCTAAATGGCCGCCCGGGGATCCCGTTGCCTTCCTCATGTCCGTCAGACACTTGCGGGGTCGACGAAGGTCCTCGGAAGAGACGAAGCAGCAAAGAAACCACCTGAATCCGTGGTCGTCGCCTCGGCGGTGGCCTTCATGGGTCCCAAGTGGCGGCGGCCTCCCGTGTTCTACTTCTCCTCGATGATGGCGGCGGACAGGGAGAAGCTGGCCACCGACTGGTCGCTCTCCATGCACCCGGCTTCTGTCTCTGCCTGCATGGCGCTGCCGCAGGCATGAGAGGCACGCCCACAGACATGGGAGGCGCGTCCACCGCAGACACTGGTGGCGCGGTACGACGCGGCAGCGACGGCGCCCGTACCGGCGTGCTCGCCGCCGTGCCGACGTGGAGCAACTCGCCACTCCTCATCGAGCTGAACTGGAGCGGCGAGTTGCTAAACCACGCGCCTGCTTGGGGCGGCAACTGGCTCCGTTGGGCCAAGCGAGGTTGGTGAAGCACCGAGCGGCCTCGCCCGTATCCGTAGGGCTCGACGGGCCACCCAGCCGGGTAATATGCCGGAGAACGGCTCATCGGAAGCCATCAGAAGGGTGGAGAAAATGGTGAAGGAGGAGATGGGGGAGCGGAGAAGGGGTGCGATTCTTGCCCGCTGTCTGTCTGGCCTCGTGTAAATAGAGGGTGGACGGTAGGAGCTTGGCCGGCATCTGGCCTCGTTTAAACTGAGGGCGGACGGGAGGAGCTCGGCCGGTGTTGCCTTTAATTCCAGCCCGCTCATGAACGGACGTGTGGCCGGAGTAGTATTCTCGGTTTGCATGCGAATTTAACGGATGGGTTTAATGGAGGCGTCGGGCGTGCAGTCGGCGGTGCAGTACTATTCGATTTGACAGCATTAATGAGCCGTCAAATCACAAAGGCCCTCGCCTCTCGTGAAACCGACCGAGCTAGACTACCCCGCCCTCTAGCCTTTTAAAAAATGTATATACTCCACTTTTGTACAGTAGTAGTATCGATGGATTGCGCCATGGAGCAAAACTTGAAATTAAAAAAAAGGTGGTACATATAGAGAGCGCTCGTGAACTATGTGTCATACATGGCAATAAATAAAGTACTACATGATACTTATATGATACATGGCGCAGGAGTACTAAGTATTATTAATACAGTTTTGCTAGAACTCATCTAGATGAGATATAATTTGGTCTCATTCATCTTTTATAGCCATTGGATGTGATGCTATAAGATGCGTGTGTGCTGACGTGGGTTGTATTTGTTCTTGTGCAACGAACTGACCACTTCATGTCATGTTTGATAGTCTCAAGTCATTAAAAGCATACAAGCCCCACATCTCTTCTTGGTTGATTCCTCTATTTATGTCAAAAAATAAGAAACAACGTGAGAGTTAATGCACCATGCCTATGTGTTAGACTAGCCACAATGGTGAGTAACATACAGTAGTAACATACACATATCCCTAGACTATGTTACTACCTTCATAGTGGGTACTACCTCCGTCCTGGTTTATAGGTCCCTTTTATAGTTTGTGCCAAATTTTGACTACAGATTTAACTAACAAAATGTTAATGCATGTCAAGAAAAATTATCTCATTGGATTCGTCTTTGAACATAGTTTTGAAAAATATAATGTTTGGTAACATGCGTGAACATTTTATTAGTTTAATCTATGGTCAAAATTTGGCACGAAATACAATGGGGACCAATAAACCCGGACAGAGGTAGTAGTAACATAAGTGTGGTAACATGCAAAGCTTCATTTATTAGGTTATAGACTCATATTGCATTGGGACATGTGATGTTACAGTACCTAGCTAAGTTATTATAACTACCTCTCTCCTCATTAACTCACTGCCACATAAGCAAATTTGCTGAGTTGGACTCAATGTTACTGCTGAAGTTACTCCCACGGTGGCTAGTCTTACTAGTATTTGGTTTTCGTAAGATGACTTATAGTACTCCCCTAGACGGAGGGAGTATTCAATTTGACAGCGGGCGGCGCAGTTCCTGATACGCCTTTAATGCAGACGAGGGAGGGAGTATATAACATCCCAAAATTCTAAATTTTGGAATGTTATAATAAATAGATAGATTTGATTGTTTGTTTGATTGTTGTGTGATTGATTGAGTGAAATTCGAAACTTTTTGAAAGTTAAATGAGAGGGAATAAAAGGACTTTCCCAAACTTTCATTTTGCATTCGTGATCTCCGTGAATTCAAATCCTTTTCATCACAAAACCCTGGGGAGAAGATGACATGACTTCTTCCATTTATTTAAATGACAAGGGGTGTTGAACTTATTTGAATTTCATTTGGAAAAATATTTCCATCCCAGGAACTTTATGCAACTCAATGATTTTCACGAGCGAAGATAAAATGACTTCTTCAAAACATATGAAATATGAGTTGGGAGTTTCAAAGAATTAAATTCAAAGTTCTTTTGAATTTATTTTCAATTTGGAGTTATTGAGTTTATTCAAATTATTTTTCTCCAAAAATAAAATATATGGAAAATAGGGTAACATGATTCCCTACATCAGAAAATTGGAGAAAAATAAATTTTAATTAATTTTAGTATTTTTAAATTGATTTTTACTGGATTTTACTAGAGCAGAAGCACTCTTTGCTTTATTTGAATTTGTGTGTATTTTATTTGACTCTATAAAAATGTTCATCTTGTCGGAAATCTTTTTCTGAAACTTTTGATATATTATATGCCTATAGTATGTTTTTATTTTGTATAGTTTATTTTATTTTTCTGCTGTCTCCAAAATGTATTTGAAAAAAAAAACTCTCTCCGCCGACTCGGCCGGCCCACCTCCTCAGCCTGGCCCGGCCCAGCCGCGTCGCTCGCCCCCGACCTCGGACTCCCGAGCGTGCACGCGCCGCCGCCGTGCTCGATCCGGCAACCGCCACCGCCTCGCCATTGCCCTCCCCCCCTCATAAATACTGAGGCCGGCCCCGGGCCCCGTCTCTCCTCTCATCGCCGCCGCCGCATCTCACTGTCGCCACCGCCGGACTCGTCCCGAGTCGTCACCATCCCCAGCGCTGCTGCCCCGCGCCACCCGCGACGCCTCCCACCGCCGCCACCTCCGACTCCGCCGTCCCGCTCCACGCATCGCCGCCGTCTCCGCCCATCGCCGCCGACCCCGAAGCCACCGCCGCTGTCTGCCGGACCTCGCCGGAGTTCGGGTAAACCCTAGCCTCGACCCCCGCCGTCGGATCGAGATCCGACGATCTCGATTCAGTCTTGTTTTTTTTTGTTTCGGCTAATTAACGAACGCCCATTCGTTTAGGTTTTTTCTTGTGAACAGATTCGCTAGATTAGTTGCTGTAGCGAGCGTTCGCTCGATAGATTTTTTTAATTTCTGCCAGGGACCCGTATGTGATTAGTTTCTTCACAGATTAGCCCCTGGAATTTTCAGAACAGTCCCTGAACTTCAAAACCCTCCAACTTTTTATCCGTAACTCCGATTTAAGCGATTCTTTTTGCAAAATACTCCTTGTGACATATTCTTTCCAATAAAAATCTAGTTCAACTTCAAATCTAGTTCAAACCTTTGTTTTTTGAACCGGAGCTCCGTTTTCGCCGAAACCAATGCCCACCTCTTCGTTATGATCCCCTCTATCCGTTAAAACCAACTTAAACATGTTTTTGAAAGTTAAAAATTGAAATTCAAACAGTTTAGTATTTGAACTTTGTTTGATCGTAACTTGAGTTTTATAACTCCGTTTGAGTTGATTCTTTTTGCAAATCGAAGCTCTTGAACTAAATTTTCTGATAAGGCCAAATTCACTTAATTTTGGTATTGTTAGAAATAGTTTTCTATTGCAAGAGTCATTTGCTTGGTTTCGAAGTTTTGCGAATTGTTTTCTTCGTCCTTTCCGATCTTTTGAGTGATTGCTTATGTGTGGTTACTATTGCTTTCTCAAGATAGATTGACCGGAGTGTGACGAGTAGAACTATCAAGAGTTTTGAGTGCGGATCATCTTCATCAACATTGCAGGCAAGTAACACTTTGATCATACCTCTTTACTACCCAGTTTTATGCATTAGATCAATCCTCGAACATTGCATGATTAGGATCTAATTAAATTGTGGGTTTTGGGAAGTAGATAAGGTAGTACCTATTACCTGTTTTATTATCAAACCCTTGGGAGTTACTTCTTCGTTTGCTTATTATGCCATGCTATGCTAGTAGACGTGGATTGGGTGAGTGAATTTCCATGACAGATGTGAGATTGTTAATTAATGGTTTATTTAAGGTGGCAACTTTAATACACATCTGGGTGGACTGAGGCACTTGGGTATTCCAGGATTGCCTGTTTGTTTTGGACCGCCACCCAGGCTCAAGGGGATCATAAGATTATCCATGCTAGAAACTTCCGTATGCAGCCACATGCTATTATGGGCTCTAGCATAGTTGACTAAGTCGTGTGAACTCTTACAGTGGTAGACTAGCAGATGTAGGGGAAAGTAGGTGTACCGGTCTACCCATCATAAGGTGCTAGCGCTTCTGAAAGACTATGTCTCGGTCATCCGTTTCTCAAACACCATGTAGTGCAAGAAAACCAACGGAGGAGATCGAGTCATGTGGGGAAAAGTGCGCAAACCTCTGCAGAGTGTATAAACTAATCATGGTTAGACGTGTCCCCGGTTATGGACATCTTGAGTATCTAGTACTTGGATTATCATGTAAATCTCATCATGTTACTATAATTAATATTGTTGGGTTTTTAATGATAATGTTACTTAATTGGGATTGAGAATGCTGTCAACCATTCTCAATGTTTAACAACCACCATGATACTTAAATAAAATTTATTCCTTTGCAGTAGGGAAAAATTGGCTTTTCGCAAAAAACATTATAACCATAGAGCCTCCACCAGCCAAATATGCATGTAGTGATAGCCTTTATTCATCATTGCTCTATGGTGTGAATTTGCCAGTACATTCAATGTACTGACCCTTTGTGGCTGCAACGTCTCATGTTACAGGATTCTTACGACAAGTAAGTGATACGTTAGAGTTATGATTTCTACACTCAACTTTGCCGTTGGTGTTGATGGGAATCCACAATCTTGCTACTTCCGCTATTTTGGAGTGAGGTAATAGTATTTACGTTACTTTATACATGTGATTTACCTGTGTTATAAATCCTCGAGTACTGTGTGTGTCAGCATACCGATCCAGGGATGACACTTAAGCACATAGACTTCATCTATTCGGGTCGGGTCGCTACAAGATGGTATCAGAGCACATGTTGACTGTAGGATGTGACCCTAGAAACTGGCAAGCCCATAGGAAAGATTTTTCTCTACAACTTTCTTTTCAAAAGAATCTTTTACCTCTCTTTTCTTCTTAGCTTATTCAAATATTCCCTTTTAGTGAGACCATACCCCTTTCCCCTTTTGACCCCTCGAAGATTCGACTGATGAGACCACTCCAAGAAGTACAATATATCGGACAACTAAGACCATTCAGAATGAAGAGGATTTTACCATGCACTATGACAATAGAAACTACAACTGTTGAAGACTCTGAAGACTAGGAAAATTTGAAGGCTCTGAAGAATTTCCAGATTAGTATGACCTAGAAAGGCACCCCTTATGGAACTTGGCACACTATGGAAGCTGTCAATACTCGAGATCAAGGTATATCGAAGAAAGACCGGAACATGGAGCATTAGAACTCAAAGTTTTGTCAAGAAAACCCTAAGGCAGGAGATATCAACTATGGAATGATAGCTCATGGAAATGACAAGAGCAGAAACATGGACATTCATGATGTTATCGTTCGCCTATGCTATTGTCACCACGCAGAGTTAAGCATGTAGATGCATGGAAATATTGGATGGTAGAAGGCTGATGGAGCATACGTCAGCAAAAGGATGCAGTTTAACCTTAGCTGGTGTATCACCAGGATCTGGAGTATTACATCAAGGGTTTTAAGATGGACTTTAGGAAGTCATATTTGACAAGGAGGCAATTGGTGAAGAACTCAGGACACAGAGGCTGAAAGTAGCCAAGCTGGAGGAGCAAAACCTCGAGATACCGGAGATTTGTTAGGAACTGAAGGATAGTAGGACCATGGCTCATGCCAAGGATGTCGAAACACAGAAGTTTGGAACGCAACTCCAGAATATTAAAGGACGTCATGAGAGACTTCACGTCAACAGAGATGGTTTGGCTAAAGAACTTGAGAAGAACAAGCACGATCGGAAGGAGCCATGGGAGACATAAGCAAGACTTGAAGAGTTTGATGACGTTGAAGATTTATTGACCATTAGAAGACCAAACCCCGTTATACCTACATTAGATGCGACGATTGTGAGCTGTCATTTGTTTGTTGTTTTTCCGTCAGCCACAATAAAACCTGTCTTTTCAAAACTAGTGTTTGTATTGTGTGCATCCCTCTCTATCTCTCTTATCCCACCCCAATACCCTTGGACCCAATAGAGGATGAATGGAGATGAGCTCATATTATCTGGACCGATGAGTCAATTGGAGACGGACCGACGGATTCATAACATGGAGGATCACATGAAGAATAACCCTATGGTCGCAAAGGATATGACCCAGCATGCTCTTCAGTGTTTTGAAAGAGGTGCTGCTACTTGATGGAGGATGTACCAAACCATCAATGGATGGCAAAGAGTAACCACTTGAGAAGAATTTAAGTTGACTCTGCAAAGGTCTCATCTTGTGTCCCAGAAGTTGAGGTCTTATGGAAAGGATATGAAGAAACCTTGTGCATACAAGCTTTGTGGAGAAATAGGACACAACCATAAAGAAAACAAGGACGAATACCCTCATAAGCGGAGGATTACCAAAGGAGTTAGCCGAGGATTTCCAGGGAACTTCGGTAGGAGATTGTTCCCAAAGGTTTTGTTAGAGCAATGGAAGTTCAGTCTACATTGTTGGGAAAGATCCGTGAAGCTCAGAAGGATGACAAAGAGATTGCTGAGGTAAAAGAGAGGATGAGAAAAGGAAAGGCCAAAGGTTTTCGTAGGGATGAGCACGACACCTTATGGTTCAAGGACCGTGTATATGTGCACAATAATGCAAAGATCAGGAAGTTAATACTTCAGGAGGCTCATGACTCACCATACTAGATTCGCCCTGGAAACACCAAGATGTATTTGGATTTGAAGGAGTGTTTCTGGTGGACTAATATGAAGAAGGATATTGCAGAGTATGTAGTCGTAGGTGATGTATGACAGAGAGAGTAAAAGCAGAGCATCAGAAGCCAGCAGGATTACTATAGCCTATGTCGATACCCGAATGGAAGTGGGATAAGCTTGGCATGGATTTCATTACCGGATTTCCAAGAACCCGATCGGGATATGATTCTATCTGGGTAGTAGTTGATTCGCTTGACCAAAGTGGCTCACTTTATCCCAGTGAAAACTACCTATACAAGTGCGAAGTTGGCCAAGATATATTTGACCAGGATCGTATGTCTGCATGGAGTTCCGAGGACCATCGTATTAGATAGAGGAACACAGTTTACCTCAAAGTTTTGGAATCAGCTGCACCACACTTTGGGTATTAGGCTAGAGTTCAGTACAACCTTTCATCCGCAGATAGATGGATAGACTGAGAGAGTCAATCAGATTCTGGAGGACATGTTGAGAGCGTGTGCGCTAGATTATGGATCTAGTAGGGATGATAATCTACCTTACGCTGAGTTCTCATACAACAACAGTTACCAAGCCAGTTTAAAGATGGCCCCTTTTAAAGCTTTGTATGGGAGAAGGAGCCAGACACCGTTGATGTGGGATGAAGTTGGAGACCGTCAGTTGTTTGGATCAAATGTGATCAAGGATTCAGAAGAGAATGTTAAGTTGCTTCGAGATAGACTAAAGGTAGCTCAGTCCTGGTAGAAGAGTTATGCAGACTCAAAAAAACGCAAGGAGGAAGTCTATGAAATTGGAGATAGAGCATGTCTTCGTGTGTCCCCTCTGCGAGGAGTTAAACGATCTGGAGTTAAGGGAAAGTTATCCCCGAGATTTTTAGGACCATACCGAGTTTGGAGCGTATGGGAGAAGTGGCCAACAAAGTTGGAGTCACCCGAAGGACTGTCAGGAGTTCATGATGTTTCACATTTCCTAGATGAAGAAGTGCCATGCAGAGATGACCAATATTCCCCTATGAGGAGATTTGACCCTGGAAAGGATAATGATATTCCAGGAGTGGATTTCGGACTAAACAAGTATGAGTTTTATCTCGATATATTGGATACCCCAAGAGTATGAAGGAATAAAGTACTATTTGGATATAAAGGAGGTATGATGTTGGAAATATGGAGCAATTGTAACTCCATGATGAGTTTGAGTAATCACTTCTTAGTTTGGTACCAGTAGAAGGAAGGGAGACAGTACAATTGGATGGATTTAAGAATGCTAGGAAGTTGGATGTTGGAATAATGATCGGTTGCCCAAGGACGAGTTCAAGGTTTACAAGTGATGAGATGAGCCATAACCCACAGGCCCCAGGACCTGCCAAGAGCAAGCACATTCTTGCTGAAGGAAAAACCCTGGAAGAAGATACAGCCTTACCCATAGACGACCTTATAGGAGTAACGCAAAACCTGAGAGTTGTGAAGGAACAATAGTTGTTTGTTTGGCTTGCAGAATCAATGGATTTATCCGAACTTGGTTTGTCGACAAGAGAAATTCTGCAATGCTTGTGAGGATGACCGAGTGTTAGAATGCGAGATTCGCTAAACCATGTACAAGGTAATGATTTGGGTGCAGGATGGATTGATCACCATACCGACTTACTCTTATTATTCGCCTTGCTATATGGGATGGTAAATCTGAGTGACTTACCTATAGTAGAGAGACGACGATCAAAACCTTGTTTGAACCTTAGAATGGTATAAGTATTCTCCCTTGTACACGGCAGCTGTTGCCAATCGTAGGATATACGGTGAGGTTCAACCAAGACCCATTTCCTATAGGAGAAACCATAAATGGTTGACCACCATGAGATATCGATAGCTGTTTAGTATTGGTGCTAGACCCGTCAGCTAAGAAGACCCAGTCATGGAAAAACCTTACCAAGATGAAAGGACAGAAGGATTGAGGAAAAGGTTATGCCACTACCGGAAGAACCAGAGAAGGAATTGTCTTGAAGATCTGAGAAGACCGACACTGTCAAGAATAAGGATGGAGTATATGAGTTTTGATAGAACCGTATCAATGTTTCTAAGGGTGGTAGCACCCCAGACCCCTAGGATGATCGATGGATTTTGAGAAGACCCCCGAATCCAACCTATTTCTTGATAGCCTCTCCGAATCTCGAGCACGAGATTCATTTTAAGGGTGGTAGGTTTGTAACATCCCAAAATTCTAAATTTTGGAATGTTATAATAAATAGATAGATTTGATTGTTTGTTTGATTGTTGTGTGATTGATTGAGTGAAATTCGAAACTTTTTGAAAGTTAAATGAGAGGGAATAAAAGGACTTTCCCAAACTTTCATTTTGCATTCGTGATCTCCGTGAATTCAAATCCTTTTCACCACAAAACCCTGGAGAGAAGATGACATGACTTCTTCCATTTATTTAAATGACAAGGTTTGTTGAACTTATTTGAATTTCATTTGGAAAAATATTTCCAACCCAGGAACTTTATGCAACTCAATGATTTTCACGAGCGAAGATAAAATGACTTCTTCAAAACATATGAAATATGAGTTGGGAGTTTCAAAGAATTAAATTCAAAGTTCTTTTGAATTTATTTTCAATTTGGAGTTATTGAGTTTATTCAAATTATTTTTCTTCAAAAATAAAATATATGGAAAATAGGGTAACATGATTCCCTACATCAGAAAATTGGAGAGAAATGAATTTGAATTAATTTTGGTATTTTTAAATTGATTTTTACTAGATTTTACTAGAGTAGAAGCACTCTTTGCTTTATTTGAATTCGTGTGTATTTTATTTGACTCTAGAAAAATGTTCATCTTGTCGGAAATCTTTTGCTGAAATTTTTGATATATTATATGCCTATAGTATGTTTTTATTTTGTATAGTTTATTTTATTTTTCTGCTGTCTGCAAAATGTATTTGAAAAAAAAAACTCTCTCCGCCGACTGGGCCGGCCCAGCTTCTCAGGCAGGCCCAGCCCAGCCGCGTCGCTCGCCCCTGACCTCGGACTCCCGAGCGCGCACGCGCCGCTGCCGTGCTCGATCCGGCAACCGCCACCGCCTCGCCGTTGCCCCTCCCCCATGCCTCTCCCCCCCCCTCATAAATACTGAGGCCGGCCCCGGGCCCCGTCTCTCCTCTCATCACCGCTGCCGCATCTCACTGTCGCCATCGCCGGACTCGTCCCGAGTCGCCGCCATCCCCAGCGCTGCTGCCCCGCGCCACCCGCGACGCCTCCCGCCGCCGCCACCTCCGACTCCGCCGTCCCGCGCCGCGCATCACCACCGTCTCCGCCCATCGCCGCCGACCCCGGAGCCACCGCCGCCGTCTGCCGGACCTCGCCGGAGTTCGGGTAAACCCTAGCCCCGACCCCCACCGTCGGATCGAGATCCGACGATCTCGATTCAGTCTTGTTTTTTTTTCGTTTCGGCTAATTAACGAACGCCCGTTTGTTTAGGTTTTTTTTGTGAACAGATTCGCTAGATTAGTTGTTGTAGCGAGCGTTTGCTCGATAGATTTTTTTGAATTTCTGCCAGGGACCCATATGTGATTAGTTTCTTCACAGATTAGCCCCTGGAATTTTCAGAACAGTCCTTGAACTTCAAAACCCTCCAACTTTTTATCCGTAACTCCGATTTAAGCGATTCTTTTTGCAAAATACTCCTTGTGACATATTCTTTCCAATAAAAATCTAGTTCAACTTCAAATCTAGTTCAAACCTTTGTTCAATCGTAACTTTTGAACCGGAGCTCCGTTTTCACCGAAACCAACGCCCACCTCTTCGTTATGATCCCCTCTATCAGTTAAAACCAACTTAAACATGTTTTTGAAAGTTAAAAATTGAAATTCAAACAATTTAGTATTTGAACTTCGCTTGATCGTAACTTGAGTTTTATAACTCCGTTTGAGTTGATTCTTTTTGCAAATCGAAGCTCTTGAACTAAACTTTCTGATAAGGCCAAATTCACTTAATTTTGGTACTGTTAGAAATAGTTTTTTGTTACAAGAGTCATTTGCTTGGTTTCGAAGTTTTGCGAATTGTTTTGTTCGTCCTTTTTGATCTTTTGAGTGATTGCTTATGTTTTGTTACTATTGCTTGCTCACGATAGATTTACCGGAGTGTCACGAGTAGAACTATCAAGAGTTTTGAGTGTGAATCATCTTCATCAACATTGCAGGCAAGTAACACTTTGATCATACCTCTTTACTACCTAGTTTCATGCATTAGATCAATCCTCAAACATTGCATGATTAGGATTTAATTAAATTGTGGGTTTTGGGAAGTAGATAAGGTAGTACCTATTACCTGTTTTATTATCAAACCCTTGGGAGTTACTTCTATGTTTTCTTATTATGCCATGCTATGCTAGTAGACGTGGATTGGGTGAGTGAATTTCCATGACAGATGTGAGATTGTTAATTAATGGTTTATTTAAGGTGGCAACTTTAATACACATCTGGGTGGATTGAGGCACTTGGGTATTCCAGGATTGCATGTTTGTTTTGGACCGCCACCCAGGCTCAAGGGAAGTAATGGGAGGAGGTCCGGGAAAAGAGGCTGCACGATGTGAATGCAATGCAGTTTGCCGTCATTGCCCTCATATAAAGGCGCCCCTCCTCCATTCCAATGCATCTACCACATCGTACGCACCTAAGCACTTGCCTAAGCACCTACACTAAGTGAAAAAGAGCTCACTCCAGACCCATGGCGGCGATGCGCGTGAGCGGCCAGCGGCTGCGCCAGATGGTCCATGACGCCGGCTGCGGCATGGCGTCGAGGATCGTCTCCAGATGGTGTTGGAGACCGGCTGGTGGATGGCCGCCGTCGACGCCAACTACGACTCTCAGTTGGACCAGATGATCGTTGCCACTAGCAACAAGTTCACCGTCCTCAAGAAGCTCGCGGACGACATCGCCATACTCCTCCAGCCCACGCGCCCGGGCTCCTCATTCCTGCCACCCTAATTGGCCTCCATGGCCGGAACCTCTTTCAAGCACTGGTGGCCCTGTGACTGCCCACCGACGCCACGAAGAATGTCCACCTGCAGGTCGCGCTCGCCGCGAGGCGCCTCGCCCTACAAGAATTCGTCAACCTACACATCCACGCGTACGAGCAAATCATGTACATAGGTATCTACAAGGCCAGTGAGGACGCTACGACATTGGCCTTCCTCAACCGGTTGGAAGCCTTGGATGCCTTTGTTGAGAAGCACCTCGACCTCGCCACAAAAGCCGCCACTCCTTAGCCGCCAGACGGTGGCCCGGCGCACTAAGTTGAGGAGGAGGAGGTCGTACGTTCGTGGATCCATCTTTCTTCTTGCCTTCTGTAACCACCACTGCGATCGCATCATCGTGGCCTTAATTCTTATTGTGCTATTGCATTCTCGTTCCAGTCAATACCGACATGTGCGATCCCTTTGCTTAATTATATGCATCACTGTAACTAGTAGTCCATCCATCAATTTATAAGTTGTGCTTACCTTTTCCATCAACTTCGTGCAACGCGCGGGCATCTTGCTAGAAACACTAGAATATGTCTATATAATCCGTATGTGATAGTCCATTTGAAATCTCAAAAAAGACAAATATTTAGGTAAGGAGGGAGTAATATATTAGGAGTATATCAAAACAATAGTGATTTCTTTCAAGTTTGTGAACAAATACTAGTATTCTACTACTTTGGATCTGTCGCAACGCACGGGCACATTGCTAGTAAAAGGAAAAGGCCTGCCACGTTCGTGTCGCACCCCCACACGCCCGGGAATCGGGAGTACAACATGGCCCGTCCGGCACGACACATAGCTTAGGGAAGGTGTGTTGCCTACAGCCTAGCATTTTCACTTTCATGTGGGACCGCCCGTTGAGCAAACCGACACCCTGCCCGCCGCCGGATTGGAAAACAGAAACAAGGGGAAGATCTAGCTGTAGCACGGAAGCCAAGAAATTTTGTGTCAGACGGGGCTCGTTGATAGAGTAGGAGCATTCCGTATTAGTACCACTCCTACCAAGTTTGTACTCCTAATACTATTATATTACTAGTACTACCACTATACAACTAGTAGATACGTGCACGGCACAACATCACAGGAACAAAAAACGGGAAGATCTTGTTTTGGGTGATTTATCTTTTTTTCAATCAACGTAGTATGAATAATATGATGTGGGGGGCACCCATGAAGCTTATGTGGCTTGGTTGCATGGCTACGGAAGGTTAGAGAAAAATAAATAGATAATGTGTTTAGAGTGCACTCCACTAAATAGATATACTTTGGATCCATTACAACGGACCGGCACATCTATATCTATACCCCCTATATAGTGTGTGAAAAACTTTGAAAGTTGGTCGTTGGATGAAGCCAATGCGACGGTACAAAGATGGCAAATCCGAGCACTACTGGCCATTGGATATCATCCACCAGATTCTGCCACATGTATAATCTAGAAGACTCCATGGTTGAACTTAATTCATGACTAACTTTGCCACAACTAAGCTCAGGCAAAGTTATTAATAAGTTCTTCAAAATGAGAGCCACAAGTTGGCAAGCCTGAGGGAATCTTGCCACATTTTTTGTGTGTATGTCATGTGGGGCCAGTGTGGCTTGCCTAAGGTGAGGCTTGAACCAAACACTCACCTAAGTTAATCAAACTTGCCTAACCTTACATTCCACCAAATTTTGCCACAAGTTGGCAAGCCTAAGGGAATCTTGCCACATTTTTTGTGTGTATGTCATGTGGGGCCAGTGTGGCTTGCCTAAGGTGTGGCTTGAACCAAACACTCACCTAAGTTAATCAAACTTGCCTAACCTTAGATTCCACCAAATTTTGCCACATGTTAGAATCCAGAAAACTCCACATGTAGAAGCATAATGCACAAACCACCAGAATCTCATGCGTGCAATGCACGTGTACCTTCCTACAAGTACTAGTAGTAGTAAGAAACAAATTCCAGTTTTGGCACGAGCTCGTACTGCGGGAGCACCACAAGGCCTGCCGCAGGAGTTACATTTTCATGGGCCCACAGGACCAAACTTCAGTGGCTTAGTGCCCGACCTATGAGTCAATGACATGTGGGCCTTAAATGCGGCTGGCCCACATGTCATTCTCATGGTGGTGGCGTGGTTCGTGACTCACTCGTTCGAGATGAACAGGCCGGTGGTGGCGTGGTCGTGGCGAGGGTACCACAGCTGGGCGTTGGGGCGTTACGAGGCGTAGATGGCCACACCGGCGGGTACTACCTGTAGTACATAAGTACTCCAGCTGAGGATTGATGCCCGGGATGAAATGTGTCACAGCCGCTGGATGAAAATTCGGTGGTGCGGGAGTAAGGATCGGAGCATAGCAGCGGAGCAGGCAAACCGCGTCCAATCGGGTGTGTCTGTGGTAGAAAGTTGATGGTCGCCGCAGTTCAGCTGGCCCACATGTCATGCACACAAAGGCAGAGGAGCGGTGGGGCCGAGAGGGATGAGGGGCACGAACAATCCTACCATTCTGTCACTGACATGTGGGACCCATAAGCATGGGTCCCACCTGTCAGCGAAGGAAAGGCAGGGCAAGGTAGTGATAGCCATGTCAGAGGATCCATGTCCACGTCGGGGGACGTCGTGCCGTGGGTTGGAGCGGCGTCGTGGGAATCGCATGTGGATGTGGCAGTGGTAGAAACAAGAAAGGTGATGGTCGCCGTGGTTCAACTTCCATGGACAAGCTGTCGTGTCTGCTGACACATGTATATCAAAACTAGAGTGTTTATATTTCAAGCACATGAACAAGTATTATTCTACTAGTTTGGATCCATTGCAACGCACGAGCCAGCACATTGGTAGTAGTAGTGTCCATCTCTATCTCTAGAGGCCTTCCCTCGTTCATCCTTTTCTCTCACAAGACAAACTACTCATACAAATGCATCTTGATGTTCCGTGGAACGCACGAGGATGCTTCCTTGGGGGTCTCTCCAGCGCGGCATGGCTGTAGTTGCAAGTTGACGCCCCTTGAGATGCCGATGTCGAGGGGCACTCAGATTTCCTCCGATGAGCAGGTAAGATGAGTTTGATCACGTAGTAAATGCATTCTAAAGACTACTTCCGTGTCCATTTCGTAATTCTCCCCCTGCCCACTGTTTCACAGGCTAGGCTCGGTGCGAGTGGAGATTGGCTTGCATATGTACGGGAGGGTACCAACATCAATTTTCACAACATTTACTACGGTGACACCGTTCCCGTAGAACCTTTGTCCAACATTGGGATCAGCCATGCAACGGGCCACCGCATGAATTGGTACGATGGAACCACGGTGAGATTGAATAAAAGATAGCACGAACTTTGCACATGGCGGTCAAAGGCGGACCATGCTGTCTGCGGCTGATTTGTTGCCGTACGAGTAGGAAGGCGCTATGCTCCTTTCTAACCGCATCTTCATGGTGACAAACCAGGGGACTTATTTTGTATGGGACACATCCTACGATATACTCCCTCTCTCCGAGTTTATTTGTTCGTTTTATAAGTTTCAAATTCAAATTTAGAGCTCCCCATCACATGTTGAGATTACAATGTCCATTAAATCGTTGCGTGCATGTATAGTAAAGAAACAAATCTCGAGTTTGGCACGAGTTCATGCTGCGGGAGCACCACAAGCCCTGGCGCAGGAGTTACATTTCCCTCTCAGGGCCGTCGGGACTGAGCTTCAGCGCCTTACTACACCTACCTTTGAGTCAATAACATGTGGACCCAATAGGTGACTGGTCCACATGTAATGCTCCCGAAGGCAGAGGGGAAGTGGGGCCAAGAGGGGTGAGCCACAGGTCGAGGGACGTGTGGTTTCATGGATTCGAGCGGCGTCGTGGGAATCGCGGGTGGCTGTGGTAGAAACTTGATGCTCGCCGCATTTTAGGTGGCCCACATGTCATGCACACAAAGGCAGAGGGGCGGTGCGGCCGAGAGGGGTGAGGCACACGTCGGGGGGCATGGTGCCGTGGGTTGGAGAGGCGTCGTGGGAATTGTGAGATGAAACATGATGGTCGCCGTAGTTGAACTTCCATGGACAAGCTGTCATGTCTACGGACACATGCACTATATACCGATCACTGGAAGGAGTAGCAGAGAAAGCTATATATGTGGATAAATAGTTCCTTATAGTCAAGCGGACCCACGCTACTACTCTGTTCCAAAGACATGCACACCATCGAAATAGTCCATCTATATCAATATACACCGAGAGGGAACAATTTTTTTTACAAGAGAGGAAATAGTTCATCCATCCATAATGCCCTCCTGCTGGTGCACCGTTTTCTTCTTCTTCTTCTTCTTCTTCTTCTTCTTCTTCTTCTTCTTCTTGTTCTCATTCTCTGTGGGAGACGGCTTCACAACAAGCTCTTTGGACCTTGCAGCTATCTCGAAACTCACATGGGCATCGAGGGCAGCATATTTTATCCGCTCGTACGTCAAGGGATAATTCTCCCATCCAGACGACCTTAATGCCACCGTCTCGTGACCCTTTTGAAGATTTGTACCGAGCACAAAATTTGCTACATCGAATAGGGATGGTGTCTGTTTAGCACAATCTTCTACAGGAATTTTGATTCTGGTTTATAGGTCAGCGATGCTTTTCAAATCAAGGTTGTACGGCTCCAGCTTCTGTTTGTCCCCTTCGATGGCTGCCCCACAGAAGTATACGTCCTCCTAAGACAAGAAATCCTGAATCTCACCTGGTATGGAGGGCGAGTGTATGATGTGGTACACCAAAACATCATCTTCGAGGCACAGCTGAAGGACGGCAGCGCGCTGGATCTTCCCAGGGGCACATTCCGTGTACTCTGCGTCGAAACAGATGACCCTCGTCTCTACCTTTTTGAGGGAGTTGGACACATTGTTGATCCACTGCCGAACAACCCTTGGGTGGACGGTGACGGTGGCAATGATGCGCATCGAGCCTTCGACGAGGACATGTTGGACGCTAAAAACCTGCATCTCGATCTCTTTCGCCATTTGGAACCGCTGGAACGGAGGGCTATGGTTTGGAGAATTAGGATTTGATGGCTAGTCTAACTGAAGTAGTAGATGATTATTTAAAGAGGTTAAAACAATGTGAACGCAGTGGGGTTTGGATGCAAATGAAGACGAAGGGGAGGTGAAGAAGCCGAGGTGAATCGATTCCCCATGGAGAAGTAAATGGGAGAAGTGGCGTGCAGTCAGTTGATTAGACGGCTAGGTAGACTAAATGAAAAGGCTATGCGGGTAGACTGAGGAGTCGTACCTATTCGTGTACGTGCCCATCCTTCCTGATACGTGGGACCTATGAAAATAGATAAAAAATGTGTGGTAGCTTTTTTTTGAGCCCGTGAGTGGGAGACACAACATTCTCTGGTTAAGGAATACTCCCTCCGTTTAGGTGAGTATAAGTCACCTTATGAAAATCAGGTTTTCCCAAAACCTTTAGGCGTGGAGCATTAACTTCCTGCTCGATCCCCTCCCAGCCTGGTTAGCCATCGTTCTCTTCCTCTGCTGCCACGTTCTAGCTTTCCATTTTTCCTCTTCCCAAGTGTGGAATGATATGCATGCCGTCCTTGATGCACCAGAACGACCACTGCATGCATCGCGGCAGGGCGTTGATTGGGCATGCATGAGAATTTGGTTCTGCTCGCAATATGGATGATACCTGAACAATGAAGTGAACAGGAATGCTAGCACGGGAGACCTATTTCCGCTATACAATACTAGAGTACTCATGTTCCTACTAGTAGTAGTAGTAGTACAACTGTGGTACACTTGATGGTCAAAATACTATTCATCCGGTCCTCACAGTGAAGTAACAACACCCTGCGCCTGACACTAGTCCAGGCGAGGCGGCGTGTTCGGGTTACCAAAGTCAGCCTCACCCTGTGCACTGTGCAGTCTGTCACCGCCGCTGCACAGCACATTGGCGCCTCACCTCGTCTCCCTCTCTGCTCCCATAGCACCACTCCGTCTCCATCTCCTTATCCATCTCCATATCCGTCTCCATCTCACTGTGCCCCCGTGTACCGTCGCCTCACTCGCCTCCTCCAGTACCACTATTCCCTCGCTAACCGCTCCAGCACCGACATCCTTCTCCCCCGTAAATCAAGCCCCCTTCCAAACTCCAACATGGCCGAATGCGAACCGCGCAGCATCCATATGAGCCGCGATTGGAGCAATCTCCCCAGTGAAATCCTCGATCTCTGTTGTTCGTGTATGGATATGTTGACCGCCCTGCGGCTGGCTGCATGCTCGAGGGACATGCACACGGCCATCATCGAAGTGAGGCCTAAGCTTTTGAAGACACCCTGCTTGCTGCTATCTGGTCTTGCGAGATTGGCTCACCATGATACGGAGGCGTGCATGATGCCCCTCGACTTCAATCCGATCTCCATTAGCCGAAACTTCTTTGCAGGTATGTAGTGTGTTGCCATACATCATTTCCCTCGACATCGATCCGATCACCATCGCCCGATACTTCTTGGCAGGTATGTACTGGTTCGGCATGAACTCCCACTGGATGGCTGCCTTCAGAGAAGACGGTAAAAATTTGGTGCTCGTGAACTTCCAGACCTCCCATGAGATTATCCTTCCTCCGCTGTATTATATAGAGTATTACCATCGCGGTCCAAGTCATCTAGATTACTACGTCAGTTGGACGGACCTTGTTTTGCAGAAGATTGTAATCTGCCAAGTACCCACATGACATGCGAATTACGCAGACTTCAAGCTAATTGCCTTGTTCGACCGCGGACTCGCCTATCTTTACGTCGGTGCCTTTTTTAGATGGAGACAACTTGGCTCACAGTGGATCATCGTCAAAGCTGATACACAATTCTGTGATGCTATTGAACACAATGGCATCATCTACGCGATCGACAAAGCAGATGGCACCATGTATTGCTGGGACGGCGCGTGTAAGTTGTTTCCATCTCATGTTAATGATGACGCCATGACACTGTTTGAACTTTTTTTGATGATTGGCATATCCCTGTTTGAGCAGAAATTGAGTAGAACTATGGCAATATACTAGAGATGCCGTAAATCAGCTATATTTGGAATGAGTTAATTCATGCGATTGTGACCATGTCATTACAGCCAATTTGTACCCTGACTAATCAAACGGTTAGGAATATATGGATATTATCCTTATTTTACAGTAATCTATATACTACTACTAAATATGAGTGTGTATCACTGGCCATGTTAGTTTCCTCATTTTCATGATGTAGAAACATGCACCACACTTTTGGTTTCATCTAACCATACATTAGGGAAGTAAATGTGCATGTGGAGAACTCTATATTTGGAAGTAGTGAAATCCTGCAATGTTTACCATGTGTACATACCTATATTCGCCCTTCAGCAATCAATGACTAGAATAATATCCTCACAAAAAATTTGCCCACAGAACACGAGTATATAATAATGCATGGTCTGTTAGTTACCTTGAAGAATTTGTTTGTGAGGACAGAACATGATTACATAACATGCATGACATGGTAGTTTCCTGTGAAGAATCGATTGCGAGATAACATGAGCATAACCATGCATGGCACTTCTATATTTTCGAACCCAGTATACATTTCCTTGTATTTTCCTCCCAGTTCCAACAGGGACATATCAATGCTGTTTCTTGCATTATCCTACTCATAATCTGAACAATATTGATCTTACAGTAACAATGCCTGTCCTTTTTGATATGATGTAGTGTCCCTACAGTTACTGCCCTTTGTAATTACACCACCTTTGCCAAAAACAGGGAAGCACAACTGGTTCCTTGCTCGATTAGACGATGACAAAAGACTGATGATCATTTGGACACATGAGCCGGAAAAGTTATATTGCAAAAAACCCACTGTATACAAGCACCGTGTAATACGTGAGTATCCGGACAGTGGCTGTTACTGTTGGGGAACGTTGCAGAAAATAAAAAATTTCCTACGGTTTCACCAAGATCCATCTATGAGTTCATCTAAGCAACGAGTGATAGGAGTGCATCTACATACCCTTGTAGATCGCGAGCGGAAGCGTTCAAGAGAACGGGGATGATGGAGTTGTACTCGTCGTGATCCAAATCACCGATGACCAAGTGCCGAACGGATAGCACCTCCGCGTTCAACACACGTACAGAGCGGATGACGTCTCCTCCTTCTTGATCCAGCAAGGGGGAAGGAGAGGTTGAGGAAGAAGGCTCCAGCAGCAGCACGACAGCGTGGTGGTGGTGGAGAGGCAGTACTCCGGCAGGGCTTCGCGAAGCTCTTAACGGAGGAGGAGAGGTGTTGGAGAGGGGAGGGGCTGCGCCTTGGATGTTGTTTGCAGCCCTCCCCTCGCCCCTCTATTTATAGGGGAAGGGGGAAGGGGGGCGGCCCCCTCTAGATGAGATCTAGAGGGGGGCGGCGGCCAAGGGAGGGGGCTTGCCCCCCAAGAAAGGGGGGCGCCCCCACTAGGGTTTCCCCCCAACCCTAGGCGCATGGGCCCAAGGGGGGCGCCCAGCCCTCCAGGGGCTGGTTCCCCTGCCCACTACAGCCCATGAGGCCCTCCGAGAGAGGTGACCCCTCCCGGTGGACCCCGAGAACCCCTCCGGTGGCCCCGGTACAATACCGATATGCCCCCAAAACTTTCCGGTGACCGTATGACGACTTCCCATATATAAATCTTCACCTCCGGATCATTCCGGAACTCCTCGCGACATCCGAGATCTCATCCGGGACTCCGAACAACATTCGGTAATCACATACAAGTCTTCCTAATAATCCTAGTGTCACCGAACCTTAAGTGTGTAGACCGTACGGGTTCGGGAATCATGCAGACATGACCGAGACAACTCTCCGACCAATAACCAACAACGGGATTTGGATACCCATCGGATGAACCACGATGTCGAGGATTTAAGCAACCCCGTATACAATTCCCTTTGTCAATCGGTACGTTACTTGCCCGAGATTCGATCGTCGGTATGTCAATACCTCGTTCAATATCGTTACTGGCAAGTCACTTGACTCGTACCGTAATGCATGTTCCTATGACCAAACACTTGGTCACTTTGAGCTCATTATGATGATGCATTACCGAGTGGGCCCAAAGATACCTCTCTGTCATACGGGGTGACAAATCCCAGTCTCGATCCGTGTCAACCCAACAGACACTTTCGGAGATACCTGTAGTGCACCTTTATAGTCACCTAGTTACGTTGTGACGTTTGGTACACCCAAAGCACTCCTACGGTATCCGGGAGTTACATGATCTCATGGTCTAAGGAAAAGATACTTGACATTGGAAAAGCTCTAGCAAACGAACTACACGATCTTGTGCTATGCTTAGGATTGGGTCTTGTCCATCACATTATTCTCCTAATGATGTGATCCCGTTATCAACGACATCTAATGTCCATTGTCAGGAAACCATGACTATCTGTTGATCAACGAGCTAGTCAACTAGAGGCTTACTAGGGACATACTATGGTCTATGTATTCACACGTGTATTACAATTTCCGGATAATACAATTATAGCATGAATAAAGACAATTATCATGAACAAGGAAATATAATAATCTTTTATTATTGCCTCTAGGGCATATTTCCAATAGTCTCCCACTTGCACTAGAGTCAATAATCTAGTTACATTGTGATGAATCGAACACCCATAGAGTTCTGGTGTTGATCATGTTTTGCTCGCGAAAGAGGTTTAGTCAACGGATCTGCGACATTCAATCCGTATGTACTTTGCAAATATCTATGTCTCCATCTTGAACATATTCACGGATGGATTTGAAATGACGCTTGATGTGCCTGGTCTTCTTGTGAAACCTGGGCTCCTTGGCTAGGGCAATAGCTCCAGTGTTGTCACAGAAGAGTTTGATTGTCCCCGACGCATTGGGTATGACTCCTAGGTCGGTGATGAACTCCTTCACCCAAATTGCTTCATGCGCTGCCTCCGAGGCTGCCATGTACTCCGCTTCACATGTAGATCCCGCCACGATGCTCTGCTTGCAGCTGCACCAGCTTACTGCTCCACCATTCAACATATACACGTATACGGTTTGTGACTTAGAGTCATCCAGATCTGTGTCGAAGCTAGCATCAACGTAACCCTTTACGACGAGCTCTTTGTCACCTCCATAAACGAGAAACATGTCCTTTGTCCTTTTCAGGTACTTCAGGATATTCTTGACCGCTGTCCAGTGTTCCTTGCCAGGATTACTTTGGTATCTTCCTACCAAACTTACGGCAAGGTTTACATCAGGTCTGGTACACAGCATGGCATACATAATATATCCTATGGCTGAAGCATAGGGGATGACACTCATCTCTTCTTTATCTTTTGCTGTGGTCGGGCATTGAGCCGAGCTCAATCTCACACCTTGCAATACAGGCAAGAACCCTTTCTTTGACTGGTCCATTTTGAACTTCTTCAAAATCTTATCAAGGTATGTGCTTTGTGAAAGACCTATGAGGCGTCTCGATCTATCCCTATAGATCTTGATGCCTAATATGTAAGCAGCTTCTCCAAGGTCCTTCATTGAAAAACACTTATTCAAGTAGGCCTTAATGCTGTCCAAAAGTTCTATATCATTTCCCATCAAGAGTATGTCATCTACATATAATATGAGAAATGCTACAGAGCTCCCACTCACTTTCTTGTAAACGCAGGCTTCTCCATAAGTCTGCATAAACCCAAACGCTTTGATCATCTCATCAAAGCGAATATTCCAACTCCGAGATGCTTGCACTAGCCCATAAATGGATCGCTGGAGCTTGCATACTTTGTTAGCATTCTTAGGATCGACAAAACCATCCGGCTGCATCATATACAGTTTTTCCTTAAGATGTCCGTTAAGGAATGCTGTTTTGACGTCCATCTGCCATATCTCATAATCATAGTACGCGGCAATTGCTAACATGATTCGGACGGACTTCAGCTTCGCTACGGGAGAGAATGTCTCATCGTAGTCAACCCCTTGAACTTGTCGATAACCCTTAGCGACAAGTCGAACTTTATAGATGGTAACATTACCATCCGCGTCCGTCTTCTTCTTAAAGATCCATTTGTTTTCTATCGCTCGCCGATCATCGGGCAAGTCTATCAAAGTCCATACTTTGTTTTCATACATGGATTCTATCTCGGATTGCATGGCTTCAAGCCATTTGTTGGAATCTAGGCCCGCCATTGCTTCTTCATAGTTCGAAGGTTCACCGTTGTCTAACAACATTATTTCCAGGACAGGGTTGCCATACCACTCTGGTGTTGAACGTGTCCTTGTGGACCTACGAAGTTCAGTAGCAACTTGATCTGAAGTACCTTGATCATCATCATTAATTTCCTCTCCAGTCGGTGTAGGCACCATAGGAACATTTTCCTGAGCTGCACTACTTTCCGGTTCAAGAGGTAGTACTTCATCGAGTTCTACTTTCCTCCCACTTACTTCTTTCGAGAGAAACTCTTTTTCCAGAAAGGATCCGTTCTTGGCAACAAAGATCTTGCCCTCGGATCTTAAGTAGAAGGTATACCCAATGGTTTCCTTAGGGTATCCTATGAAGACGCATTTTTCCGACTTGGGTTCGAGCTTTTCAGGTTGAAGTTTCTTGACATAAGCATCGCATCCCCAAACTTTTAGAAACGACAGCTTAGGTTTCTTCCCAAACCATAATTCATACGGTGTTGTCTCAACGGATTTAGACGGAGCCCTATTTAAAGTGAATGTAGCTGTCTCTAGAGCCTATCCCCAAAATGATAGCAGTAAATCGGTAAGAGACATCATAGACCGCACCATATCCAATAGAGTGCGATTACAATGTTCGGACACACCGTTACGCTGAGGTGTTCCAGGCGGCGTGAGTTGTGAAACGATTCCACATTTCCTTAAGTGCGTACCAAATTCGTGACTTAAATATTCTCCTCCATGATCTGATCATAGGAACTTTATCTTTCGGTCACGTTGATTCTCTACCTCATTTTGAAATTCCTTGAACTTTTCAAAGGTCTCAGACTTGTGTTTCATTAAGTAGACATACCCATATCAATTCAAGTCATCAGTGAGAGTGAGAACGTAACGATATCCTGCGCGAGCCTCCATGCTCATTGGACCGCACACATCGGTATGTATGATTTCCAATAAGTTGGTTGCTCGCTCCATTGTTCCGGAGAACGGAGTCTTGGTCATTTTTCCCATGAGGCATGGTTCGCATGTGTCAAATGATTCATAATCGAGAGACTCTAAAAGTCCATCAGCATGGAGCTTCTTCATGCGCTTGACACCAATGTGACCAAGGCGGCAGTGCCACAAGTATGTGGGACTATCGTTATCAACTTTACATCTTTTGGTATTGACACTATGAATATGTGTAACATTACGTTCGAGATTCATTAAGAATAAACCATTGACCATTGGGGCATGACCATAAAACATATCTCTCATATAAATAGAACAACCATTATTCTCGGATTTAAATGAGTAGCCATCTCGTATCAAACGAGATCCAGATACAATGTTCATGCTCAAACTTGGCACTAAATAACAATTATTGAGGTTTAAAACTAATCCCGTAGGTAAATGTAGAGGTAGCATGCCGACGGCGATCACATCGACCTTGGAACCATTCCCGACGCGCATCGTCACCTCATCCTTCGCCAGTCTCCGCTTATTCCGCAGCTCCTGCTGTGAGTTACAAATATGAGCAACGGCATCGGTATCAAATACCCAGGAGTTACTACGAGTACTGGTAAGGTACACATCAATTACATGTATATCAAATATACCTTTAGTGTTTCCGGCCTTCTTGTCCGCTAAGTATTTGGGGCAGTTCCGCTTCCAGTGACCCTTCCCCTTGCAATAAAAGCACTCAGTCTCAGGCTTGGGTCCATTCTTTGACTTCTTCCCGGCAACTGGCTTACCGGGTGCGGCAACATCCTTGCCGTCCTTCTTGAAGTTCTTCTTACCCTTGCCCTTCTTGAACTTGGTGGTTTTATTGACCATCAACACTTGATGTTCTTTCTTGATTTCTACCTCTGCCGACTTCAGCATTGAAAATACTTCAGGAATAGTTTTCACCATCCCCTGCATATTGTAGTTCATCACAAAGCTCTTGTAGCTTGGTGGGAGCGACTGAAGGATTCTGTCAATGACCGCCTCGTCCGGGAGGTTAATGTCCAGCTGGGACAAGCGGTTGTGCAACCCAGACATATTGAGTATGTGCTCACTGACAGAACTATTTTCCTCCATCTTACAACTATAGAACTTGTCGGAGACTTCATATCTCTCGACCCGGGCATGAGCTTGGAAAACCATTTTCAGCTCCTCGAACATCTCATATGCTCCGTGTTGCTCAAAACGCTTTTGGAGCCCCGGTTCTAGGCTGTAAAGCATGCCGCACTGAACGAGGGAGTAATCATCAGCACGTGACTGCCAAGCATTCATAACGTCTTGGTTCTCTGGGATGGGTGCTTCACCTAGCGGTCCATCTAGGACATATGCTTTCTTGGCAGCTATGAGGATGATCAGGTTCCGGACCCAGTCCGTATAGTTGCTGCCATCATCTTTCAGCTTGGTTTTCTCTAGGAACGCGTTGAAGTTCATGTTGACATGAGCGTTGGCCATTTGATCTACAAGACATATTTGCAAAGGTTTTAGACTAAGTTCATGATAATTAAGTTCATCTAATCAAATTATTTTAGTGAACTCCCACTCATATTAGACATCCCTCTAGTCATCTAAGTGTTACACGTCCGAGTCAACTAGGCCGTGTCCGATCATCACGTGAGACGGACTAATCATCATCAGTGAACATCTCCATGTTGATCGTATCTTCCATACGACTCATGTTCGACCTTTCGGTCTCTGTGTTCCGAGGCCATGTCTGTACATGCTAGGCTCGTCAAGTTAACCCTAAGTGTTTTTGCATGTGTAAAACTATCTTACACCCGTTGTATGTGAACGTAAGAATCTATCACACCCGATCATCACGTGGTGCTTCAAAATGACGAACTTTAGCAACGGCGCACAGTTAGGGGAGAACACTTTCTTGAAATTGTTATAAGGGATCATCTTATTTACTACCGTCGTTCTAAGTAAACAAGATGCACAAACATAATAAACATCACATGCAATTATATAGTAGTGACATGATATGGCCAATATCATATAGCTCCTTTGATCTCCATCTTCGGGGCTCCATGATCATCTTCGTCACCGGCATGACACCATGATCTCCATCATCATGATCTCCATCATCGTGTCTCCATGAAGTTGCTCGCCAACTATTACTTCTACTACTATGGCTAATGGTTTAGCAATAAAGTAAAGTAATTACATGGCGTTAAATCATTGACACGCAGGTCATACAATAATTAAGACAACTCATATGGCTCTTGCCGGTTGTCATACTCATCGACATGCAAGTCATGATTCCTATTACAAGAACATGATCTCATACATCACAATATATCATTCATCATTCATCACAACTTTTGGCCATATCACATCACAAGGCAATTGCTGCAAAAACAAGTTAGACGTCCTCTAATTGTTGTTGCATCTTTTACGTGGCCGCAATAGGGTTCTAGCAAGAACGTTTTCTTACCTACGAAAAAGCCACAACATGATTTGTCAACTTCCATTTACCCTTCATAAGGATCCTTTTCATCGAATCCACTCCAACTAAAGTGGGAGAGACAGACACCCGCTAGCCACCTTATGCAACTAGTGCATGTCAGTCGGTGGAACCTGTCTCACGTAAGCCTACGTGTAAGGTCAGTCCGGGCCGCTTCATCCCACAATACCGCTGAAGCAAAATAAGACTAGTAGAGGCAAGAAAGTTGACAACATCTACGCCCACAACAAAATTGTGTTCTACTCATGCATTAGAGAACTACGCATAGACCTAGCTCATGATGCCACTGTTGGGGAACGTTGCAGAAAATAAAATTTTTCCTACGGTTTCACCAAGATCCATCTATGAGTTCATCTAAGCAACGAGTGATAGGAGTGCATCTACATACCCTTGTAGATCGCGAGCGGAAGCGTTCAAGAGAACGGGGATGATGGAGTCGTACTCGCCGTGATCCAAAGCACCGATGACCAAGTGCCAAACGGACGGCACCTCCGCGTTCAACACACGTATGGAGCGGATGACGTCTCCTCCTTCTTGATCCAGCAAGGGGGAACGAGAGGTTGAGGAAGAAGGCTCCAGCAGCAGCACGACGGCGTGGTGGTGGTGGAGAGGCAGTACTCCGGCAGCGCTTCGCCAAGCTCTTAAGGGAGGAGGAGAGGTTTTGGGGAGGGGAGGGGCTGCGCCTTGGATGTTGTTTGAAGCCCTCCCCTCGCCCCTCTATTTATAGGGGAAGGGGGAAGGGGGCCAGCCCCCTGTAGATGAGATCTAGAGGGGGGGGGGCGGCGGCCAAGGGAGGGGGCTTGCCCCCCAAGCAAGGGGGGCACCCCCACTAGGGTTTCCCCCCCAACCCTAGGCGCATGGGCCCAAGGGGGGGCGCCCAGCCCTCCAGGGGCTGGTTCCCCTGCCCACTACATCCCATGAGGCCCTCTGAGAGAGGTGGCCCCTCCCGGTGGACCCCCAGAACCCCTCCGGTGGCCCCGGTACAATATCGATATGCCCCCGAAACTTTCCGGTGACCGTATGACGACTTCCCTATATAAATCTTCACCTCCGGATCATTCCGGAAGTCCTCGTGACGTCCGGGATCTCATCCGGGACTCCGAACAACATTCGGTAATCACATACAAGTCTTCCTAATAACCCTAGTGTCACCGAACGACCCTACGGGTTCGGGAATCATGCAGACATGACCGAGAGAGCTCTCCGGCCAATAACCAACAGCGGGATCTGGAGCTCATTATGATCTCATATGTTCCACTATGATCTCATATGAACCATGATGTCGAGGATTTAAGCAACCCCGTATATAATTCCCTTTGTCAATCGGTACGTTACTTGCCCGAGATTTGATCGTCGGTATCCCAATACCTCATTCAATCTCGTTACCGGCAAGTCACTTGACTCATACCGTAATGCATGTTCCCATGACCAAACACTTGGTCACTTTGAGCTCATTATGATGATGCATTACCGAGTGGGCCCAGAGATACCTCTCCGTTATACGGAGTGACAAATCCCAGTCTCGATCCGTGTCAACCCAACAGACACTTTCGGAGATACCTGTAGTGCACCTTTATAGTCACCCAGTTACGTTGTGACGTTTGGTACACCCAAAGCACTCCTACGGTATCCGGGAGTTACACGATCTCATGGTCTAAGGAGAAGATACTTGACATTGTAAAAGCTCTAGCGAACGAACTACACGATCTTGTGCTATGCTTAGGATTGGGTCTTGTCCATCACATCATTCTCCTAATGATGTGATCCCGTTATCAACGACATCTAATGTCCATAGTCAGGAAACCATGACTATCTGTTGATCAACGAGCTAGTCAACTAGAGGCTTACTAGGGACATATTATGGTCTATGTATTCACACGTGTATTACGATTTCCGGATAATACAATTATAGCATGAATAAAGACAATTATCATGAACAAGGAAATATAATAATCTTTTATTATTGCCTCTAGGGCATATTTCCAATAGTTACGTCTATGAGCAGGATACCAGCTTGTTGGGGCCTTTAGGATTTTTTAGTTGGAGGCGGATAAACAGCCTTGGTTCACACTCTCTGTTTCTCGGACTCAATTATCTGATTAACCAGGAGATCACCGTTGGCAAGGACCTTGATGGCAGAGAGGCTCTGTTTGCTATGAAAAACTGTGTCTACACGGCGAGCCCTAGGAGTTCGGGAGCATACTCCCCTGATTGTCAACGATACAGCCTGCGGCCAAAAGAAGGTGAGAATGACAAAGGCATCCAGATTAACTTTGATCCTTGGATGTCTCAATTACGACAGGCAGTGATGTGGTTCAAGCCTTCAGGTTGATAGGTAATTGGGCTGTTGCGTCGAAAGGGTGGAGTACTGGTGTCTCCGGATCACTAGTCGCTGAAGCGGGGCTGCAAATTATGATGGCGTCGGATCATCTCTTCGAATGACTTTGTTGTCTTTGCTGCTGGTTCTGGATGGGCAGTTCTTTCTTTTGTTATGCATATTCCTTGTCATTTGGTCATCCTCGTCTATGTCACTCTTTCTATGTAATAGTTGCTTCTTTTTAGATTGTCATTCTCGTCTGGATCACGAGAGTCTGAGCGCTGCAGATGGGTACGCTTTGGTGGTGTAGCAAGACTTCTTATGAACTATCATGTCTTGCTGTTTATGTCAGTAGTAGTCACTAGTCAGTGTTTGAATGTTGTATATATCGTTGTTTCGAACTGTTTATTGTCTCGAACTACTGGTGGGCTAAATGAGGGCATCACCATTCTCCAGTGTTCAGAGTATATCTCCTTTTTTTCAAGTTATATAATTTGAGCTCACTGTCTTTTCGATGATGTACACTTGTTTGGGCCAGTGAGGTGTGGTTGAATATGGGCCGAGTAGTAACGCAATGCCAAACAGGTCAATTATGACTCTCGGGCCGGGCTCTCAAAAGATCCTGAAAAAAAGGCCAGGCTCTCCAAAAAAAGAAAGGATAAGGACTCTTAGGCCGACATGTGGGCGCCACCGGTGTTTTCGTGCGCTTGCGCGCCGAGAGCATATTGGCGCGTGCTCGAAAGTCATGCTACCTTTTCATCCCCCGTCTCTCGCCCCTCCCCCACCTCTGGAATCTCGATTCCTACTCTAGTTCCCCCAAATCCCCCTCCTGTACTCCATGTACTCAAGCGCACTATCATGTCGTCGGTCAACACGGATCTTCGAACCGGAGATCCTGAGGTCCGTCCTGCCTTCGGTCGTTGTGTGTTGTCGCTCAACAGTGGCATGGCGGCGCTTGACGACCAGTTTGCCGGCAAAGTGCTGATGGTAACCATCAACATCGACTGGCCTCCCGTCTCGCCGGACGACCTTGTCAAAGCTCTTGGCATTGCGCACGACATACAAATAAGTGACTTGCTCGTTGAAGTCTGTCCACCACCGGTTGATTTCTTTGTCGGGTTCCGAACAACTTTCGGCTGCAGTCGTGTGTTCGAATCTTCCCGGCGTTTGTTCCGCGATGGCGCGCTGGTGAGCTTTGATCAGTGGCACCCAGGATGGGGCTCGGTGCCCTCTGAGCTTGAGTTTTTAACAAAGCTTACCTTCCACGGCATGCCTCGACGTTCTTGGAACGGCGAGTCCATGAACGAGCTTATCAACGACCTTGGAGGTGAGCTTGTAAGTATGTTTGTTCCTCTAGACAGCTGGGCTCTGACGGTTATGGCATGGATGAAGAAGCCGTCCACCATACTGAAGGTGATTGGTGTTGAGATACCGGTGCAGGAACCGGGGTTGTACTATTCATCGCCACCAAGGCCGCCGCGGACCACGTTAGGGATGTACATGTATTGAGTGTTCGTGCATGTCGAAGAAGTGGTCAATCCATCAATCGAAGTCCTGCCGCCCCCGCTGGTGCCAGGGTCCGTCGACGACGTCCATTACAGGAGTCAACGTCAGACTTTCCCCATGTTGCTCAGAACGATGGATGGCACAGGGCCTACTCCATTGCTCGGTGGAGGCCACTGCTTCTTTGGGAGAAGAGGCAGGGCTGGCTACCTGGATGTGCTCTAATTTGAGGTAACAACTGAATCTTGTCAGATAGTACTAGTTAAATCCGAGCTATGGGTCTGAAGCACTGATATGCCAGTACATTTGATTGTGACATGTTCTAATTTTGTACCTGAACTTTTTTTAGAAAGGGTTGTACGTCAACTTAATGTGCTAGCAGAACTTATTGTGTTGTCTGTTTGTTTTCTTTGCACAACATTCAAGATATTTCCCCATCATTTATAAAGATGATGAACCGTTATGTACGACTTCGTTGGTTTCAACATAGCCCTTCCCGTAGCGATCCACTGCTTCCATCCTGATTGTGCTGCCTGCGTGAAATTTTTGTATGCAAGTTCAGTGTGCTATGATGTTCTATATGATTGTGTCAACTATATAAGTTTTTACTGAGGATCAGCAATGCATATGGCTGAAAGATGTATTTACGAGCATCGACCGATGGGTCTCTCTCTCTATCTCTCTCTCTCACACACACACACATGCACACACGCACGCACACGCACAAGTGGGACCCGTTGAATTATTTATTTGCTCGTGACAGCTTTTAATTAGGTTCCACTGTAATCTAACTTTTTTCTTAAGTTATTAATTGAGCTCAGTGACTTCAAAAAGTTGTACAGAAGCCTTGTTTGGGCCTTTCCGGCGTCCCTGAATGTGGGCTGAGTAACCATGTTAGGTTGTACTATACTACACAGGCCTCTTTTTTCAACATCAGCAATGCAACTGGGCCGACAGTTGTACACAATTGGGCTGCAATGCATTAGGCTTAACAAGAAAATGGACTTTAAGAAATAATAAATGGGATGTAATTATAATAACTGGGCAATTACTATGCACCAAACACGTAATTAGTTTGAAAAATATATTATTTTTGGAATTTGGAAATTTTAATTTCATTACTTGTTGCACGCACAATATTTCGTTGGATTTTAACGTGATACAACTTTATTTTGAAATTATATTTAATCTGACTAGAAATTTTGGATAAAAATATTTCGAATCCCATCAAAATGTGGGATTTTTTTTTGAATTCTGTTTTGAGCGGTTGTTTGAAATTATTAATCGTTGTCCTACCTAGAAGTTGGGTTGTACTTTTAACAAACCCATAAATGGGTTGTAGTAAATTCCATTAGAATTGAAAAATGGGCTGTACATACTTACAAATCGCAAATGGGCTATATGTTCTCTGCCAAATCCGAGCTGTGGGCCTACTAAGTTGACGCGTACCAAGGGCTTTGTCAACTTAGTCAATATAAACGATTCTAGCTGCAGTGATCGTACGATGCCCATCCAACGACTGTAGTGCTTCTTTAACCTCTGGTCTTCTTGCTCTAGCCGCCCAAAGCAGCGCCGGTCGTGTCGCGTGCTCCTGCCTCCCGTGGCCGGCTGTGATGGCGCGGAGGCCTCACCGCCCGGTAGTACTCCCACCACTGGCCAGGCCATCCCTCTACTCACCCACACCCCCTATTATTCTGCGGCGACGGCAGCCTCACACCGCAGCCGAACCAGTGAACCCTCGTACTCCTTTCCACACGGGCTACCACTTCTGCGTCTTCCCCGGCTCCGCGTCGTCCCCTTCCTAGGCCTCGTCGTCGTTCAGACCACCCGCCTGGTGCTCTCGGCGTGGCGTGGTCAACATGGTCAACGACCGACTTCCATCGGAAGAGTATTGTACGTGGAGAGGCTGATAGTTGGGTACAGGCGTCCGCAAGGAAGTGCCTCCTTATTACGCGCAAAATAATTATTCCTCCACCTGACAGCAGGGACCCACCAGACGGGCCACCTTATTTCACGAAAAAAATGTTTCCCCCCTGACTGCTGGGACCCACCGGACGGGCTAGTGTATTTAGCGAAAAAATGTTCCCCGCGGTGTCAGCTCGGACCCACCGGAAGTGCCTCCTTATTACGCACAAAAAAATGAATACTCCCCCTGCTAGCTGGGACCCACCATGGTGGGAGGCTAACTTGTGGGCCTACTAAGTTGACTGGGACGGGGGCCTTTGTCAACTTTAGTCAATATGAACGATTCTAGCTCCAGTGACCATACGATGGCCATCCAACGGCCGTAGTGCTTCTTCAACCTCTGGTGTTCTTGCTCCAGCCGCCCAAAGCAGCGCCGGTCATGTTGCATGCTCCTGCCTCCCGTGGCCAGCTGTGCTACCGCGGAGGCCTCACCGCCCCCTACTATACCCACCGCTGGCGAGGCCCTGCGGCGACGGCAGCCTCACACCACAGTCGAACCAATGAACCTCGTACTCCTCTCCGCACGGGCTTCCACTGCCGCGTCTTCCCCGGCTCCCCGTCATCCCCTTCCTAGGCCTCACCGTCGTCCACCGCCGTGGTGCTCTTGGCGCGGCGTGGTCAATGTGGTCAACGACCGACTTCCATCGGAAGAGTACTGTACGTGGAGAGGCTGACAGCTGGGTCCACGGTAACCGCAAGGAAGTGCCTCCTTATTACGCGGAAAATAATTATTCCTCCACCTGACAGCTGGGACCCATCGGATAGGTCACCAGTATTTCGCGAAAAAATGTTTCCCCTGCTGACCCACAGGATGGGCCACCGTATTTCGTGAAAAAGACGTCCCCCCCCACTGTCAGCTCGGACCCACCGAAAGTGCCTCCTTATTACGCACAAAAAAATGAATACCCCCTGCTAGCTGGGACCAACCTTGGTGGGAGGCTGACTTGTGGGCCTACAAAGTTGACTGGGACGAAGGCCTTTGTCAACTTTAGTCAATATATGAACGATTCTAGCTCCAGTGACCGTACGATGTCCATCCAACGGCTGTAGTGCTTCTTCAACCTCTGGTCTTCTTGCTCCAGCCGCCCAAAGCAGCGCTGGTCGTGTCGCCTGCTCCTGCCGCCCGTGGCCGGCTGTGATGCCGCGGAGGCCTCACCGCCCCCTACTACTCCCACCGCTGGTCAGGCTATCCCTCTACACACCCACACCCCCTGTTATTCTGTGGTGACGGCAGCCTCACACCGCAGCCGAACGAGTGAACCCTCATACTCCTCTACGCATGGGCATCCATTGCCGCGTCTTCCCCGGCTCCACGTCATCCCCTTCCTAGGCATCGCCGTCGTCCACCGCCGTGGTGCTCTTGGCGCGGCGTGGTCAACGTGGTCAAGGAATGGCTTCTGTTGAACGTGGACTGTACGTGGAGAGCCTGACAGCTGGGTTCACGACCGCAACAAGGAAGTGCCTCCTTATTACGCGCAAAATAATTATTCCTCCACCTGACAGCGGGGACCCACTGGACAGGCCACCGTATTTAGCGAAAAAATGTTTCCCCCTGTCTGCTGGGACCCACCAATTACATCTTCGCACGCAAGGAAGTGCGTCCGAAAAACAAACGATTCGCCCCCCTGACTGCTGGGACCCACCAGCTACATCTTCGCACGCAAGGAAGTGCCTGATAGTCGGGACCCACCTGGTCGAAGCATACGTAGCGTTGTCATTCTGGTCGCGAACGTGTACGTACATATATACTGGTGGATGTAGAGGCGCGCACGTGTCGTAGTAGAGGCGCGCACGTAGCATGTACACGTACGTACAGCGGCGAGGTTGCAAGAAACAAAATATGGCCACGTACGTACATACGTGCAGGGTCTCTAACGCCTATCGCGCATACGTACATGGCTGGGTCGGAACGGAGAAATAGCATCGTCGTTGTGTTCATGTTCATCGGGAGGGCTTGGACAGAACATGCGATCGAAACGAGGCCTGGCGTACCGCACAACGGAGGAAACTACCATGTGTTCGACCGGCCACGTTCGAAACGGGGTCCTCTTGATCGGCAGGGGCTGGCGTACCGCAATACGGAGGAAACGGACCTCCTACGGTCGAAACAGGGGTCCTGTTGATCGGGAGGGGTGTGGCGTACCGCAAAACGGACGAAAACGGACTTGTGTTGGAGCGCTACGGTCGAAACGGGGGTCCTGTTGATCGGGAGGGGTGTGGCGTACCACAAAACGGACGAAATGGACTTGTGTTGGAGCGCTACGGTCGAAACGGAGGGGGGGGGAGGGGTGTGGCGTACCGCAAAACGGGACTCCACGAGATACTGTTCATCTCCACCGTCGACCTCCTCTAGCCTCCACGGGCTACTGTCGACCTCCTCCAGACTCCACGGGCTCCTGTTCATCCAGCCTCCACCGTGCGCTACTTCACCAGCTACTGTTCAACCACCCCTCCACGGGCACCCCTCCACCGTCTACTGTTAATCCAGCCCTCCACACCACGGGGTCCTGTTCAACCACCCCTCCACCGTCTACTGTTCATCCAGCCCTCCACACCACGGGTTCATGTTCATCTAGAGGCAATGCCACCGCTCATGTTCATCCAACCCCCCCCCCCGCAACGCTCACTGTTCATCCTAGAGGCAGCATCGATCGACTTCAGTTAGCAGCAGTAGCGAAGGAATCGCTCCATCGGGTTCAGTTAACAGCCATCGATCGATCGCTTGGGTTCAGTAACGCGTAGCCTGCAGTGCAATCGCTCGGGTTCAGTTAGAGCCCAACGCCTCGCTCGGGTTCAGTTAGAGCCAACGCCTCGCACACACGCGCGTACCTGTATGAGAGAAACACGCATCGCTCTCCCACCGTAACTGGCAACTCCCCAAAATTTTCCTCCCCCTTGCTTCTACCACGGTTTTTTCCGTCATGGACGGCCCAAAGAATGTCATGCAGCTGCGTCTCCGGCCCGCCCAGGACGAAAATCCCATTTTCTATCATAGAAGTAGGAGCCCACCTCATCTATGATGATACCGGGTTTTGTCACAATTATCGTCATAGAAGTGTCATATGTATGACAGGAAAAAAATTCGTTCAGCCCAAAATGTCACGGATGTGTCTTTTTTTTTTGTCGTGCTTCCGCATCCCACTGATAAGATGATGGACGATAAGGGTCCAATGGTGGTTCCGGCTCAGGCTCTAGAGCTGATGTTTGTCCATAATGCACGTACACAGCCGTCGGCACGACGAGGTAATGGCCTACAGTTAAATCAAACAAAGAAGGCACATGCAGGGTAATAATCTCATTGTGTTTCTTATTAAATCTCAGGTTATACATAAGCATCTTATCATCATTGTCAACAATAAATTGATGCGCTACCATGCTCCTGTAATCTAAAAAGGTAAGAGGCAGAAGTGTCTCCTCTTTCTCATAATGACTAATAGGTATCTCGAAATGTTTAGCAAGGCGTGCAGCATAGATACCTCCAAATATAGGCCCTTTGTACGGTCCAGGCTTAATCGTTTAGCAATAACGGCACCCATACTAAAAGAGTTATCACAAAATAAGGCATGGAACAGAATAATGATATCAGGAACACTTAGGTTTCCATAGTTTCCGCGACCAATTAAGCATCGACTAGCAAATATGGCAAAGTGGCGTAAAACAGGAAAATGTATGCTAGTTATTCTTGCATCGGAAACCTTCCTTGATTCCCCTACAGTAATAGTGTTAATAAAACCATCCACATATTTACGACATGGTTCATCTAAGCTGCCCTCGAAGGGTATTCTACAAACCGTGCAAAAATTACGTAATGACATTTCCTTAGCCTCATCATATAAATGAAAAGCTACTGAAGGAGGTGAATTCTTAGGATAATAGTAAAAGTTTTGCACGAAAGTATTGGTGAGTAATAGATATTGTTTGATCCAGTCGTTGAGGAAGTAGGTGAGTCTCGCATTATCATCCAAAGAATAAAAGTCTTCATAAATCCCGGATGCTCTCAAGAAGTTATCATAAGGCCACTCACACGGCCGTACTTCCTCTACGCGAGGAAGATTACACTTGGCCTTTTATTTCTCCTTAGCTTGTTTGTCCTTGGAGCCTTGACTAGAAGAGCCCCTCAAAAATCTCTTCATCATTTTCTGAAATTTTTAATAACTCAAAATAAAAGTGAATCAAACTAAACAAGATTGATATCAACTACTCCCACAAATGCCTAGAGCCTATATCATGCATTAGAATTAGTTGTGACCTCATAAATTTGACATGCAAGCTCAAAAACAGGGTCACCTAGGCAGCAATAATTTGCAATGAATAAAGCACTAGAACAAAAACTAATTGGACCATTGGAGGAGTCACATTCCAAGGAACAATCTCCCAAAGCAGTTTTGTGAATGGAGCTTTGAGCAAGGAGATCAAAAATCGCAGCAAAATGAGCTAGAACTCGTGCTTGAGCTGGATGGGGATTTTTTTGGGAGCAAGATGGAGTGTGTGGGTGCAGGAATAAGTCAAGGGGGGCCACCGTGGGCCCACGAGGCAGGGGGCGCGCCCAGTTGATACGTCTCCAATGCATCTATAATTTTTGATTGTTCCATGCTATTATATTACCCCTTTTGGATGTTTATGGGCTTTATTTTACACATTTATATCATTTTTTGGGACTAACCTACTAACCGGAGGCCCAGCCCATATTGTTATTTTATTGCCTGTTTCAGTATTTCGAAGAAAAGGAATATCAAACGGAGTCCAAACGGAATGAAACCTTCAGCAACGTTATTTTTGGAAAGATTATGATCGGGGAGACTTGGAGTGCAAGCCAGGGGAGCATCGAGGGAGCCACGAGACAGGGGGGCCTGCCCACCCCCCTGGGCGTGCCCTACCCTCTCGTGGGCCCCTCGAGGCTCCCCCGACTGACTTCTTTCGCCTATATAAGCCTACGTACCCTAAAAACATCGAAACAGAAGATAGATCGGGTGTTCCGCCACCACAAGCCTCTGTAGCCACCAAAAACCTCTCGGGAGCCCGTCCTGGCACCCTGCCGGAGGGGGAATCCATCACTGGTGGCCATCTTCATCATCCCGGCGCTATCCATGGCGAGGAGGGAGTAGTTCACCCTCGGGGCTGAGGTTATGTACCAGTAGCTATGTGCTTGATCTCTCTCTCTCTCTGTTCTTTCTCGTGGCACGATCTTGATGTATCATGAGCTTTGCTATCATAGTTGGATCTTATGATGTTTCTCCCCCCTCTACTCTCTTGTGATGAATTGAGTTTCCCTCTTGAAGTTATCTTATCGGATTGAGTCTTTAATGATTGAGAACAGTTGATGTATGTCTTGCCGTGTTTATCTGTGGTGACAATGGGATATCACGTGCCACTTGATGTATGTTTTGGTGACCAACTTGCGGGTTCCGCCCATGAACCTATGCATAGGGGTTGGCACACGTTTTCTTGACTCTCCGGCAGAAACTTTGGGGCACTCTTTGAAGTACTTTGTGTTGAATAGATGAATCTGAGATTGTGTGATGCATACAGTATAATCATGCCCACGGATACTTGAGGTGACAATGAAGTATCTAGGTGACATTAGGGTTTTGGTGGATTTGTGTCTTAAGGTGTTATTCTACTACGAACTCTTGAATCGATTAATCCAAAAGAATAACTTTGAGGTGGTTTCGTACCCTACCATAATCTCTTCGTTTGTTCTCCGCTATTAGTGGCTTTGGAGTGACTCTTTGTTGCATGTTGAGGGATTGTTATATGATCTATCTATGTTATTATTGTTGAGCGAACTTACACTAGTGAAAGTATGAACCCTATGCCTTGTTTCCTATCAATGCAATACCGTTTTTGCTCACTTTTATCATTAGTTACCTTGCTGTTTTTATATTTTCAGATTACAAATACCTATATCTACCATCCATATTGCACTTGTATCACCATCTCTTTGCCGAACTAGTGCACCTATACAATTTACCATTGTATTGGATGTGTTGGGGACACAAGAGACTCTTTTTTATTTGGTTGCAGGGTTGCTTGAGAGAGACCATCTTCATCCTACGCCTCACACGGATTGATAAACCTTTGGTCATCCACTTGAGGGAAATTTGCTACTATCCTACAAACCTGTGCACTTGCAGGCCCAACAATATCTACAAGAAGAAGGTTGTGTAGTAGACATCAAGCTCTTTTCTGGTGCCGTTGTCGGGGAGGTGAGTGCTTGAAGGTATATCTTTAGATCTTGCAATCGAATCTTTTTATTTCTTGTTTTATCACTAGTTTAGCTTATAAAAGAAAACTACAAAAAAATGGAGTTAAGTTTATCTCATATGCTTCGTCTTTTTAATATCTTTCGTGAGTTTGATGGAAAGGAAAATTTTGCTCAAGTGCTAGAAGAAGAATGCATTAAAATGCTTGGTGCTAAATCTTTGAATGATGAGCATGATTGCAATGTTGTTAGTATGAACTCTTTGAATATCCATAGTACTAATGATGATTGCACTAGTTATGATGAAAATGTCTCTTATAAGCATGTTGATTTTTGTGGAGTAGAATGGGTTTCCATGGACACACCAAATAGAGAAAATAGATATTGCAAGAGGCATAAGTATTTAAAAACTAAAGGTTTGCAAGAAAGTCTTGATGAGTGTGCTAAAAGATTCAATATTTTTCGCGCCCCTTGTGAACTTTGCAATGAACGTGGTCATTTAAATCTTCAATGCAAACTGTTTCATGATTGAATCGTGTCCAAAAATTGTGATAACTTGATTACCCTTGGGCATCATAAAGAGCTTAGTCTTCTTTTGGGGTATGAAGAAATGAAACGTATAACTGAGGGTATTCCAAAATTTAATCTTGATAGATTTCTTGAATTTGTTCTAGAGGATATTTATATGTTTTGTGCGGTGAATTGCATTGAAAATCCTTATATCGCCAATTACCTAAAGAAAAGGAAGCAAATAGAAGATGAAGAGAATACTAATGAAAGGGAAGAGACTTCCCAGTCTCCTCCTATTATTTCTTATGATGAATCAGGTAACGAGGAGGAGCTTTCTATTCAACCAATCTCATCAAGAAGGAGCTCAAAGAGGAAGGTTGAACCCACACATAATGTGAAGAAGAAAAAGAAAAGAAGGAGCAACAAAGGTAGAAAGGTATCCCTCTGAAATGATGTTGCTCCTACTACTCATTGTGATGATGATAATTGCTATACTATTGGTGCTATCCATATTTTTAATGATGAGAGTGATTATGCTTATGATATGAAAGGGCCCAAGCTTGGGGAAGCTATGTTTGATGAGGATGAAATATTTGAGAATATATTTGCTGAAATTAGTGTTTGTCCCAAGCTTGGGGATGCTATGTTTGATGAAGATGATATTTTTTGTCCCCCAAGTTTTGATGAGCAAAATTATTATGATGAAAGCATACCTCCTATTTATGATGATTATATTGATGAAAGTGGGTTTGGAAGAGTGTCAACTTTAGGAAGTAGTGATCCCACTATTTTGGAGGATGTTGAATCTTATTTTGATGAACATGAAAGTGGATTTGGAAGGGTGTCAACTTTATTTAGTGATGATTCCACTATTTCGGAAGAGGTTCCAATTGATTATGAGAACAAAGTTGCTATCTATGATGATTATTGCGATGACTTGTATGCTATTAGGAATAATGATAACCATGAAACTTGTCCTCATGATTTTAGTTTTCAATTGGATTATGCCTCACATGATAATTATTTTGTTGAGTTTGCTCCCTCTACTATTCATGAGAAGAATTTTGCTTATGTGGAGAGTAGTAAATTTTCTATGCTTGTAGATCATGAAAAGAATGTTTTAGGTGCTGGTTATATTGTTGAATTCATTCATGATGCTACTGAAAATTATTATGAGGGAGGAACATATGCTTGTAGGAATTGCAATAATATCATGTTTCCTCTCTATGCGTTGAAAATCTTGAAGCTATGCTTGTTTTACCTTCCTATGCTAGTTGATTATTGTTCCCATAAGTTGTTTGCTCACAAAATCCCTATGAATAGGAAGAGGGTTAGAATTAAATGTGCTAGTCATATGCTTCATGATGCTCTCTTTATGTTTCAATTCTTATCTTTTATGTGAGCATCATTGTCATCATCATGCCTAGCTAGAAAGGCATTAAAGAAAAGCCCTTGTTGGGAGACAACCCAATGCTTATCCTTACTGTTTTTGTGTGTCGACATGATTATGCTACTGTATTAATCATGTTTTATAGCTTTTGTTTCAATAAAGTGCCAAGTAAGACCTTTAGGATGGCTTACGGTGATAGTTGTGTTGATCCTGCTAAAAATCAGAAACTTTTGCATCCAGTAAATTAGTTTTGTTAATTCACCTAAACGTGCTTATGATCTGATTCTTTTTGATCTGGATTGGTACACGAATTTCTTAGGACTTCCTAATTTGGTAGGATTTTGGAGTTCGAGAAGTATACGTTTGATACATATTACTATAGACTGTTCTGTTTTTGACAGATTCTGTTTTCTATGTGTTGTTTGCTTATTTTGATGAATCTATGAGTAGTATCGGAGGGTATGAACCGTAGATAAGTTGGAATAGAGTAGATATTACATCAATATGAATTTAGAATGAGTTCATTACAGTACCTAAGTGGTGGTTTTATTATCTTATACAACGAAGCTTACGAGTTTTCTGTTGTGAAGTTTTCATGTTTTGGGTAAAGATTTGATGGACTATAGAATAAGGAGTGGCAAGAACCTAAGCTCAGGGATGCCCAAGGCACCCCAAGGTAATATTCAAGAACAACTAAGAGCCTAAGCTTGGGGATGCCCCGGAAGGCATCCCCTCTTTCGTCTTCGTTCATCGGTAACTTTACTTGGAGCTATACTTTTATTCACCACATGATATGTGTTTTTCTTGGAGCTTCATTTTATCTTGTTAGTATTTGCTTGATGCTATTTATGATAAGGTTTTGCATCTTTATTTTCAATAAAAATGTCAAGGATAGCCTTTACCATGCTTATTTTGCTAGTATACCTGTTGCTGTTTGAAAACAGAAAGTTTACCGTTGTTGCAAAAATTCCCTAGAAAAGTCAGAGAATGGTATAATGTTGAAACTTTTTGCATAATGAGCTCTGGTAAATTTACTACAGTGGGAATTTTATTTCACAACTCCGCCTATGTTGTCTCAACATAGCCAGTCCCAAGCCCTGGTAAAGGAGGAGGGTTGTGATAGGCTTGGCGAGCCAACGTAAAAACTCAGCCACTCTTATGGAGATGAAACCCAAAAGATTTTCGTTGGGGCGTAACCCTCTCAGCGATGCGCCACATCGAAACCCGGGTGTGGTGGAAAATGGGCAAGGGCCGGGCCGTCACCCCCCCCCCCCAGGTGGCGCGCCGTATCTTGATCCGGATACGGTGGCAAGTGAGCGAGGATTGGGTCGTCGCATCCTTAGTGGCGCGCTACATCGACGCCCGGATGTAGTGGAAAATGAGCAAGGGTCTTCGCATTTGACTCGACGAGTGCGAAGGGTAAGGAAGCTAGCCGAGCGTAGGAGGATTCGCTTAGGTAGCTGGAACGTAGGGTCTCTGACAGGGAAGCTTCGGGAGCTAGTTGATGCAGCGGTGAGGAGAGGTGTTGATATCCTTTGCGTCGAAGAAACCAAATGGAGAGGACAGAAGGCGAAGGAGGTGGAGGATACCGGCTTCAAGCTATGGTACACGGGGACGGCTACAAACAGAAATGGCGTAGGCATCTTGAGCAACAAGAGCCTCAAGTATGGAGTGGTAGACGTCAAGAGACCTGGGGACCGGATTATCCTGGTCAAGCTGATAGTTGAGGACTTGGTTCTCAATGTTATCAGCGCGTATGCCCCGCAAGTAGGCCACAATGAGAACACCAAGAGGGAGTTCTGGGAAGGCCTGGAAGACATGGTTAGGAGTGTACCGATTGGTGAGAAGCTCTTCATAGGAGGAGACCTCAATGGCCACGTGGGTACATCTAACACATGTTTTGAAGGGGCGCATGCGGGCTTTGGCTATGGCATCAGGAATCAAGAAGGAGAAGATGTCTTAAGCTTTGCTCTAGCCTACAACATGATTGTAGCCAACACCCTCTTTAGAAAGAGAGAATCACATCTGGTGACTTTTAGTAGTGGCCAACACTCTAGCCAAATTGATTTCATCCTCTCGAGAAGAGAAGATAGGCGTGCGTGCCTAGACTGTAAGGTGATACCTGGAGAGAGTGTTGTACCCCAGCATAAGCTGGTGGTTGCTGACTTCCGCTTTTGGATTCGTGTCCAGCGGGATAAGTGGGCTAAAGTCGCTAGAACGAAGTGGTGGAATCTCAAGGGGGAGGTAGCTCAGGCGTTCAAGGATAGGGTCATTCAGGAGGGCCCTTGGAAGGAAGGAGGGGATGCGGACAATGTGTGGATGAAGATGGCGACTTGCATTCGTAAGGTGGCCTCAGAGGAGTTTGGAGTGTCCAGGGGAAGGAGAAGCGAAAATAAGGATACCTGGTGGTGGAATGATGATGTCCAGAAGGCAATTAAAGAGAAGAAAGATTGCTTCAGACGCAACATAGAGAAGTACAAGATGGCGAAGAAGGCCGCAAAGCGAGCTGTTGGTGAAGCAAGGGGTCGGGCGTATGAGGACCTCTACCAATGGTTAGGCACGAAGGAAGGCGAAAGGGACATCTATAAGATGGCCAAGATCCAAGAGAGGAAGACGAGGGATATTGGCCAACTCAAGTGCATCAAGGACAGAGCAGGCCAACTCTTGGTGAAGGACGAGGAGATTAAGCATAGATGGCGGGAGTACTTCGACAAGCTGTTCAATGGGGAGAATGAAAGCTCTAACATTGAACTGGACGACTCTTTTGATGAGACCAGCATGCGTTTTGTGCATCGAATCCAGGAATCTGAGGTCAAGGAGGCTTTAAAAAGGATGAAGGGTGGCAAGGCGATGGGCCCGGATTGTATCCCCATTGAGGTGTGGAAAGGTCTCAGAGACATAGCGATAGTATGGCTAACCAAGCTTTTCAACCTCATTTTTCGGGCAAACAAGATGCCAGAAGAATGGAGACGGAGTATATTAGTACCAATCTTCAAGAACAAGGGGGATGTACAGAGTTGTACTAATTACCGTGGAATTAAGCTGATGAGCCATACAATGAAGCTATGGGAGAGAGTCATTGAGCACCACTTAAGAAGAATGACAAGTGTGACCAAAAACCAGTTTGGTTTCATGCCTGGGAGGTCGACCATGGAAGCCATTTTCTTGGTACGACAACTTATGGAGAGATATAGGGAGCAAAATAAGGACTTGCATATGGTGTTCATTGACTTGGAGAAGGCCTATGATAAGATATCGCGGAATGTCATGTGGTGGGCCTTGGAGAAACACAAAGTCCCAGCAAAGTACATTACCCTCATCAAGGACATGTACGATAATGTTGTGACAAGTGTTCGAACAAGTGATGTCGACATTAATGACTTCCCGATTAAGATAGGACTGTATCAGAGGTCATCTTTGAGCCCTTATCTTTTTGCATTGGTGATGGATGAGGTCATAAGGGATATACAAGGAGATAATCATGGTGTATGCTCTTTGCGGATGATGTGGTGCTAGTTGACGATAGTCGGGCGGGGGTAAATAGGAAGTTAGAGTTATGGAGACAAACCTTGGAATCGAAAGGGTTTAGGCTTAGTAGGACTAAAACCGAGTACATGATGTGCGGTTTTAGTACTACTAGGTGTGAGGAGGAGGAGGTTAGCCTTGATGGTCAGGTGGTAACTCAGAAGGACACCTTTCGGTATTTGGGGTCAATGCTGCAGGAGGATGGGGGTATTGATGAAGATGTGAACCATCGGATCAAAGCCGGATGGATGAAGTGGCGCCAAGCTTCTGGCATTCTCTGTGACAAGAGAGTGCCACAAAAGCTAAAAGGCAAGTTCTACAGGACGGCGGTTCGACCCGCAATGTTGTATGGCGCTGAGTGTTGGCCGACTAAAAGGCGACATGTTCAACAGTTAGGTGTGGCGGAGATGCCTATGTTGAGATGGATGTGTGGCCACACGAGGAAGGATCGAGTCCGGAATGATGATATACGAGATAGAGTTGGGGTAGCACCAATTGAAGAGAAGCTTATCCAACATCGTCTGAGATGGTTTGGGCATATCCAGCGCAGGCCTCCAGAAGCTCCAATGCATAGCGGATGGCTAAAGCGTGCGGAGAATGTCAAGAGAGGGCGGGGTAGACCGAATTTGACATGGGAGGAGTCCGTTAAGAGAGACCTGGAGGATTGGAGTATCACCGAAGAGCTAGCTATGGACAGGGGTGCATGGAAGCTTGCTATCCATGTGCCAGAGCCATGAGTTGGTTGCGAGATCTTATGAGTATCACCTCTAGCCTACCCCAACTTGCTTGGGACTAAAGGCTTTTTTGTTGTTGTTGTTGTTGGGAATTTTATTTCATAATTTTTGGAGTTAGGGAAGTATGATGAATCTTGCATTCTTTACAGACTGTACTGTTTTGGCAGATTGCTGTTATGTTTGCATTGTTTGCATATGTTTTCTTGTTTTATGATTCTATTTGAGGATAGGAGTATTAAATATGCAGAGGCATCTAGTATGCAATGTTCAATAATAATTTTAGTGATTTGTTACAGTAGAAAATGATAAGGTTTTACGTTGGTTTATACTAACCTATCTCACGAGTTCTTGTTGAGTTTGGTGTGGATGAAGCTTTTTGATAAAAAGAGAAACCATGATATGAGAGGAATTAAGGAGATACAAAAGTTCGAGCTTGGCGATGCCCAAGGCACCCCAATATAATATTTTAAGAAGTCTCAAGCATCTAAGCTTGGGGATGCCCCAATAGGCATCCCACCTTTCTTCTTCAACAACTATCGGTTAGTATCGGTTGAACCTAAATTTTTCCTTCTTCAGATGAGTTGTGCTATCCTTGCAATGTCATTTTATTTTGTTTTGCTTGCTGTTTGATTAGAGTATCAAGATCTGAAATTCCTTATTGTTAGAGTCTTCACATAGTTGAACAATTATTCGACTACTCACTGATCTTCACTTATATCTTTCGGAGTAGTTTGTCATTTGCTCTAGTGCATCACTTATATCTTTTAGAGCACGGTGGTGGTTATATTTTGTAGAAATTTCTAGTCTCTCATGCTTCACTTATATTATTTTGAGAGTCTTTTAGAACAACATGGTATTTGCTATGGTTACAAAGTTGGTCCTAGAATGATGAGCGTCCAAGTTGGGTATAATAAAAACTATCATAGAAAGTGAATTGGATGCTATGATCAATTTGATACTTGATAATTGTTTTGAGATATGGAGGTAGTGATATTAAAGTCATGCTAGTTGAGGTGATTATGAAAAATGCTTGTGTTGAAGTTTGTGATTCCCGTAGCATGCACGTATGGTGAACCGCTTTGTGATGAAGTTGGAGCACAATTTTATTTATTGATTGTCTTCCTTACGAGTGGCGGTTGGGGACGAGCGATGGTATTTTCCTACCAATCTATCCCCCTAGGAGCATGCGCGTAATACTTTGTTTTGATGACTTGTAGATTTTTGCAATAAGTATATGAGTTCTTTTGACTAATGTTGAGTCCATGGATTATACGCACCCTCACCCTTCCACCATTGCTAGCCTCTCTTGTGCCGCGCAACTTTTACCGGTACCATACACCCACCATATACCTTCCTCAAAACAGCCACCATACCTACCTATTATGGCATTTCCATAGCCATTCCGAGATATATTTCCATGCAACTCTCCACCGTTCCGTTCATATGACACGCATTACTTTTGTCATATTGCTCTTTGCATGATTATGTAGTTGACACTGTATTTGTGGCAAGGCCACCTTCATAATTTTCATACATGTCACTCTTGATTCATTGCATATCCCGGTACACCGCCGGAGGCATTCATATAGAGTCATATCTTGTTCTAGCTTTGAGTTGTAAATCCATAAAAGTGTGATGATCTTCATTATTAGAGCATTGTCCCAGTGAGGAAAGGATGATGAAGACTATGATTCCCCCACAAGTCGGGATGAGACTTCGGACTTTACAAAAAGAAAAAAAAAGAAAAAAAGAAAAAAAGGCCAAAGAAAAAAAAAGAAAAAAAAGAGAAAAGGAAAAAAAGAAGAAAAAAATGAAATGAGACAAAAAGAGAGAAGGGACAATGCTACTATATCTTTTCCCACACTTGTGCTTTAAATTAGCACCATGATCTTCATGATAGAGAGTCTCCTATGTTGTCACTTTCATATACTAGTGGGAATTTTTCATTATAGAACTTGTCTTGTATATTCCAATGATGGGCTTCATCAAAATGCCCTAGGTCTTTGTGAGCAAGCGAGTTGGATGCACACCCACTTAGTTTCTTTTGTTGAGCTTTCATATTTTTATAGCTCTAGTGCATCGGTTGCATGGCAATCCCTACTCACTCACATTGATATCTATTAATGGGCATCTCCATAGCCCGTTGATACGCCTAGTTGATGTGAGATTATCTTCTCCTTTTTGTCTTCTCCACAACCACCATTCTATTCCACATATAGTGCTATGTCCATGGCTCACACTCATGTATTGCGTGAAAGTTGAAAAATTCTGAGATTACTAAAGTGTGAAACAATTGCTTTGCTTGTCATCGGGGTTGTGCATGATTAAATACTTTGTATGATGAAGATAGAGCAACAGCCAGACTATATGATTTTGTAGGGATAACTTTCTTTGGCCATGTTATTTTGAGAAGACATGATCACTTTGATTAGTATGCTTGAAGTATCACTATTTCTTATGTCAATATGAACTTTTATTTTGAATCATTTGGATCTGAACGTTCATGCCACAATAAAGAAAAATACATTGAGAATTATGCTAGGTAGCATTCCACATGAAAAATTCTGTTTTTATCATTTACCTACTCGAGGACGAGCAAGAATTAAGCTTGGGGATGCTTGATACGTCTCCAACGCATCTATAATTTTGGATTGTTCCATGCTATTATATAACCCCTTTTGGATGTTTATGGGCTTTATTTTACACATTTATATAATTTTTGGGACTAACCTACTAATCGGAGGCCCAGCCCATATTGTTGTTTTATTGCCTGATTCAGTATTTCGAAGAAAAGGAATATCAAACGGAGTCCAAACGGAATGAAACCTTCAGCAGCGTTATTTTTGGAAAGATTATAGTCCAGGAGACTTGGAGTGCAAGCCAGGGGAGCATCGAGGGATCCACGAGACAGGGGGGCACACCCACCCCCTAGGCGCGCCCTACCCTCTCGTGGGCCCCTCGAGGCTCCCCTGACTGACTTCTTTTGCCTATATAAGCCTACGTACCCTAAAAACGTCAAAACAGAAGATAGATCGGGAGTTCTGCCACTGCAAGCCTCTGTAGCCACCAAAAACCTCTCGGGAGCTCGTTCCGGCACCTTGCCGGAGGGGAAATCCATCACCCGTGGCCATCTTCATCATCCCGGTGCTATCCATGGCGAGGAGGGAGTAGTTCGCCCTCGGGGCTGAGGGTATGTACCAGTAGCTATGTGTTTGATCTCTCTCTCTCTCTCTCTCTCTCTCGTGTTCTCTCTCGTGGCACGATCTTGATGTATCATGAGCTTTGCTACCATAGTTGGATCTTATGATGTTTCTCCCCCCGCTACTCTCTTGTGATGAATTGAGTTTCCCTCTTCAAGTTATCTTATCGGATTGAGTCTTTAATGATTGAGAACACTTGATGTATGTCTTGCCGTGTTTATCTGTGGTGACAATGGGATATCACGTGCCACTTGATGTATGTTTTGGTGACCAACTTGCGGGTTCCGCCCATGAACCTATGCATAGGGGTTGGCACACGTTTTCTTGACTCTCCGGTAGAAACTTTGGGGCACTCTTTGAAGTACTTTGTGTTGAATAGATGAATCTGAGATTGTGTGATGCATATCGTATAATCATGCCCATGTATACTTGAGGTTACAATGGAGTATCTAGGTGACATTATGGTTTTGGTTGATTTGTGTCTTAAGGTGTTATTCTAGTATGAACTCTTGAATAGATTGATCCGAAAGAATAACTTTGAGGTTGTTTCGTACCCTACCATAATCTCTTCGTTTGTTCTCCGCTATTAGTGGCTTTGGAGTGACTCTTTGTTGCATGTTGAGGGATTGTTATATGATCTATCTATGTTCTTATTGTTGAGAGAACTTGCACTAGTGAAAGTATGAACCCTATGCCTTGTTTCCTATCATTGCAATACCGTTTACGCTCACTTTTATCATTAGTTACCTTGCTGTTTTTATATTTTCAGATTACGAATACCTATATCTACCATCCATATTGCACCTGTATCACCATCTCTTCACCGAACTAGTGCACCTATACAACTTACCATTGTATCGGGTGTGTTGGGGACACAAGAGAATCTTTGTTATTTGGTTGCAGGGTTGCTTGAGAGATACCATCTTCATCCGATGCCTCCCACGGACTGATAAACCTTAGGTCATCCACTTGAGGGAAATTTTCTACTGCCCTACAAACCTGTGCACTTGCAGGCCCAACAACGTCTACAAGAAGAAGGTTCTGTAGTAGACATCACCAGTCAGGGTGGGTGCGCACTGGACCCTCGTGGCCAGGTGCTTGCCCCCCTACTGTGTTCCCAGTGCCTAAAATCCTCAAATATTCCATAAAAAATCATACTAAATTGGTAGGGCATTTGGGGAACTTTTATTTTCGGGTATTTTTTTATTGCATGGATAATTCAGAAAATAGACAGATAATACTATTTTTGCTTTATTTATTCTAAATAACAGAAAGTAAAAAGAGGGTACAGAAGGTTGTGCCTTCTAGTTTCATCCATCTCATGATCATCAAAAGGAATCCACTAACAAGGTTGATCAAGTCTTGTTAACAAATTCATTCTGAATAACATGGAACCGGAGAAATTTCGAATAACACTAGGTTACCTCAACGGGGATATGAACATCCCCAATAATAAGAATATCATATTTTTCCTTGACAGTAGGAAGAGGAAATTCAAAACCTCCAATAATGATAGTTGGAATTTTTCCAATAGAGTTGATGCTATGAACTTGAGGTTGTTTCCTCGGAAAGTGTACCGTATGCTCATTACCATTAATATGAAAAGTGACATTGCCTTTGTTGCAATCAATAGCAGCCCCTGCAGTATTCAAAAAGGATCTACCAAGGATAATCGACATACTATCATCCTCAGGAATATCAAGAATAACAAAGTCCGTTAAGATAGTGACATTTGCAACCACAACAGGCACATCCTCACAAATACCGACAGGTATAGCAGTTGATTTATCAGCCATTTGCAAAGATATTTCAGTAGGTGTCAACTTATTCAATTCAAGTTATGATATAAATAGAGAGGCATAACACTAACACCGGCTCCAAGTTCACATAAAGCAGTTTTAACATAGTTTCTTTTAATGGAGCATGGTATAGTTGGTACTCCTGGATCTCCAAGTTTCTTTGGTACTCCACCTTTAAAAGTGTAATTAGCAAGCATGGTGGAAATTTCACCTTCCGAAATCTTTCTTTTATTTGTAATAATATCCTTCATGTATTTAGCATAAGGATTTACTTTAAGCATATTAGTTAAGCGCATACGTAAGAAGATAGGTCTAATCATTTCAGCAAAGCGCTCAAAATCCTCATCATCCTTTTTCTTGGATGGCTTAGGAGGAAAATGCATGGGTTTCTGAACCCATGGTTCTCTATCTTTACAGTGCTTCCTAGCAACAAAGTCTCTCTTATCATAACGTTGATTCTTTAATTGTGGGTTCTCAAGATCAACAACAGGTTCAATCTCTACATCATTATTATTGCTAGGTTGAGCATCAACATGAACATTATCATTAACATTATCACTAGGTTCATGTTCATCACCAGATTGTGTTTCAGCCTCAGAAATAGAAATATCATTGGGATTCTCAGGTGTGTCTACAACAGATTTACTAGAAGCATGCAAAGTCCTATCATTTTTCTTTTTCTTTTTTTAGAAAGACTAGATGCATCTAAATTATTTCTCAAAGAATCCTGCTCGATTCTCTTAGGGTGGCCTTTAGGATACAAAGGTTCCTGAGTCATTCTACCAGTTCTAGTAGCCACTCTAATAGCAAAATCATGTTTATTATTTAATTCATCAAGCAAATCACTTTGAGCTTTAAGTACTTGTTCTGCTTGAGTAGTAACCATAGAAGCATATTTGCTAATGAGTTTAAGTTCACCATTAACTCTAGCCATATAATCACTCAAGTGTCCAATCATGTAAACATATTACTCTTTAATTATCTACCAACATAAGCATTAAAACTTTCTTGTCTAGCCATAAAGTCATCAAGTTCATCCAAACATTGGCTAGGAAATTTCGTAGACGGGATTTCAACCTTATCATATCTATAGAAAGAATTTACCTTTACAACCTGTGTCGGGTTATGAAGACAATGTGTTTCTTCAATAGGTGGTAGGTTAAGACCATGTATTTCTTCGATAGCAGGTAAATTCTTAACATCTTCAGCTTTAATACCTTTTTCTTTCATTGATTTCTTTGCCACTTGCATATCTTCAAGACTAAGAAATAGAACACCCCTCCTCTTCGGAGTTGGTTTAGGAATAGGCTCAGGAGTTGGCTCAATTGGCTCAGGAATTGGCTCGGGAAGTGGCTCAGGAAGAGTCCAATTATTTTCATTAGTCAACATATTATTCAATAACAATTTAGCTTGGTCGACTGTTCTTTCCCTGAAAACACAACCAGCACAACTATCCAAGTGGTCCTTGGAAGCATCGGTTAGGCCATTCTAAAAGATATCAAGTATTTCATTTTTCTTAAGAGGATGACCAGGCAAAGCATTAAGTAACCGAAGAAGCCTCCCCCAAGCTTGTGGGAGACTCTCTTCTTCGATTTGCACAAAATTATATATTTCCCTCAAGGCAGCTTGTTTCTTATGAGCAGGGAAATATTTAGCAGAGAAGTAATAAATCATATCCTGGGGACTACGCACACAACCAGGATCAAGAGAATTAAACCAAGTTTTAGCATCACCCTTTAATGAGAATGGAGATATCTTAAGGATATAATAATAGCGAGACTTCTCATCATTAGTGAACAGCGTGGCTATATCATTTAACTTAGTAAGATGTGCCACAACAGTTTCAAATTCATTGCCATAAAAAGGATCAGATTCGACCAAAGTAATTATCTCAGGATCATGAGAGAATTCATAATCCTTATTAGTAACAAAGATAGGTGAAGTAGCAAAAGCAGGGTCATATTTCATTACCATTCGGAGATTGCTGCTTCCATTTAGCTAATAACTTCTTAAGATCAGATCTATCATTGCAAGCAAGAATAGCTCTAGCAGCTTCTTCATCCATAACATAACCCTCAGGAACGATAGGCAATTCATACTTAGGGGGAGAACCTTCATCATCACTATCTTCAATAATATCATCTTCAATAATTTCATTCTCTCTAACCCTAGCAAGTTGTTCATTAAGATATTCACATGCACAGTAGTATCAAGCATAGAAGTAGTTTCATCATAAGTATCATGCATAGAAGAAGTGGCATCATCAATAACATGCAACATATCAAAATTCATAGCAGTAGCAGGTTTAGGTGTCGCAAGCTTACTCAAAACAGAAGGAGAATCTAGTGTAGAGCTAGATGGCAGTTCCTTACCTCCCCTCGTAGTTGAGGTGAAAATCTTAGTTCTTTCGTCTTTCAAGTTCCTCATAGTGATCAGCAGATATAAATCCCAAGTGACTCAAAGAATAGAGCTATGCTCCCTGGCAACAGCGCCAGAAAATAGTCTTGATAACCCACAAGTATAGGGGATCACAACAGTTTTCGAGGGTAGAGTATTCAACCCAAATTTATTGATTCGACACAAGGGGAGCCAAAGAATATTGTCAAGTATTAGCAGTTGAGTTGTCAATTCAACCACACCTGGATAACTTAGTATCTGCAGCAAAGTATTTAGTAGCAAAGTAGTATGATAGTAATGGTAACAGTGGCAAAAGTAGCGATAGAAGTTTTGTAGAGATTGTAACAGTAGAAACAGCAAAGTAAATAAACAAAGCACAATATGTGAAAAGCTCGTAGGCATTGGATCAGTGATGGATAATTATGTCGGATGCAATTCCTCATGTAATAGTTATAACATAGTGTGACACAAAACTAGCTCCGGTTCATTAATGTAATGTAGGCATGTATTCTGAATATAGTCATACGTGCTTATGGAAAAGAACTTGCATGACATCTTTTGTCCTACCCTCCCGTGGCAGAGGGGTCCTAATGGAAACTAAAGGATATTAAGGCCTCCTTTTAATAGAGTACCGGACCAAAGCATTAACACATAGTGAATACATGAACTCCTCAAACTATGGTCATCACCGAGAAGTATCCCGATTATTGTCACTTCGGGGTTGTCGGATCATAACACATAATAGGTGACTATAGACTTGCAAGATAGGATCAAGAACTCACATATATTCATGAAAACATAATAGGTTCAGATCTGAAATCATGGCACTCGGGCCCTAGTGACAAGCATTAAGCATAGCAAAGTCATAGCAACATCAATCTCGGAACATAGTGGATACTAGGGATCAAACACTAACAAAACTAACTTGATTACATGGTAAATCTCATCCAACCCATCATCGTCCAGCAAGCCTATGATGGAATTACTCACACATGGCGGTGAGCATCATGAAATTGGCGATGGAGGATGGTTGATGATGACGACGGCGACGAATCCCCCTCTCCGGAGCTCCGAACGAACTCCAGATCAGCCCTGCCGGGAGAGATTAGGGCTTGGCGGCGGCTCCGTATCATAAAACGCAACGAAGCTTTTTCTCTGATTTTTTTCTCCGCGAAAGCAAATATATAGAGTTGGAGTTGAGGTCGGTGGACATCCAGGGGGGCCACGGGGCAGGGGGCGCGCCCAGGGGGAGGGGGCGCGCCCCCACCCTCGTGGACAGGGTGTGGGCCCCCTGGCCTTGATTCTTTCTCCCGTATTTTTTATATTTTCCAAAAGTAATCTCCGTGGATTTTCAGGCCATTCCGAGAACTTTTGTTTCTGCACAAAAATAACACCATGGCAGTTCTGTTGAAAACAGCATCAGTCCGGGTTAGTTTCATTCAAATCATGCAAGTTAGAGTCCAAAACAAGGGCAAAAGTGTTTGGAAAGGTAGATACGACGGAGACGTATCACTGACCGGCTCTGCCTCAACCCACTTTGTAAACTTGTCAACCGCCACCAAGAGGTGAGTCTTTTTGTCCTTGGATCTTTTAAAAGGTCCAACCATATCCATCCCCCGGACTGCAAACAGACAAGTAATTGGAATCATCTGCAATTCTTGAGCCGGCACATGAGCTTGTTTTGAAAATTTCTGACAACCATCACATTTGTTGACCAAATCGTCTACATCAGCATGAGCCATCAGCCAATAAAACCCCATGACGAAAAGCCTTAGTCACGAGAGACTTAGAGCCGGCATGATGACCACAATCACCTTCATGGATCTCTCGTAGAATCTCATGGCCCTCCTCAGGAGAAACACAACGTTGAAACGCCCCTGTGACACTGCATCGGTGCAACTCTCCATTGACAATACTCATTGACTTAGACCACCGGGTTATCTGCCTGGCCAAAGTTTCACCTTCAGGTAACTCACCCCGGGTCATATAAGCCAAATATGGAATTGTCCAATCAGGAATAGCGTGAAGAGCCGCCACCAACTGCACCTCTGGGCCAGGAATAGCAAGATCTTCCTCCGTAGGCAATTTAACTGAAGGATTATGCAAAACATCAAGGAAAACATTAGGTGGTACCGGTTTATGCTGGGATCCCAGCCGGCTTAAAGCATCAGCCGCCTCATTTTTCCTACGATCAACATGTTCCAACTGATAACCCTTGAAATGACCGGTAATAGCATCAACCTCTCGGCGATAAGCCGCCATGAGTGGATCCTTGGAATCCCAAGTTCCTGAAACCTGCTGAGCCACCAAATATGAGTTGCCAAAGCACCTCACCCGGCTTAGATTCATCTCTTTAGCCATCCGAAGACCATGGAACAAGGCTTCATACTATGCTGCATTGTTAGTACAAGGGAACATCAACCTTAAGACATAACAAAATTTATCACCTCGTGGGGAAGTCAAAATAACTTCATCCCCCGAGCCTTCCAATTGCCTAGACCCATCAAAATGAATAGTCCAATATGTGCTATCCGGCTTCTCCTCAGGCATCTGCAACTCTGTCCAGTCATTTATGAAATCCACAAGTGCCTGAGACTTGATAGCTGTCCGAGGCATATGCTTCAAACCATGGGGTCCAAGCTCAATGGCCCACTTGGCTACATGACCCGTGGCTTCTCTGTTTTGAATAATATCCCCTAAGGGATTAGAACTGACCACGGTGATGGGATGGCCGAAGAAATATTGTTTCAATTTACGGCTAGCCATGAACACCCCATAAACCAGCTTCTGCCAATGTGGGTACCTCTCCTTAGATTCAATGAGTACCCAACTGATATAGTAAACTGGCCACTGAACCGGATATTCCTTGCCTGATTCCTTCCTTTCCACAACAATTGCCACATTGAAGGCTCTGCTATTAGCAGCCACATATAATAGTAAGGGCTCCTTATCAATAGGAGCTGCAAGGATTAGCGGCTTAGCCAACTGTTGTTTTAACGCCTCAAATGCCTGATCGGCAGCATCACTCCAGACAAAGTGATATGTCTTCTTCATCATCTGATACAGAGGGATGGCCTTCTCGCCTAAACGGCTTATAAACCGGCTTAAGGCCGCAACACGACCTGCTAGACGCTAGACATCATTAATACATGTCGGCTTAGCCAAAGAAGTGATAGCCTTGATTCTCTCCGGGTTAGCTTCAATGCTTCCGGAGATTGTCAATGGTTTCTTTAATATCATCTATCAAGGTTTCCTTCTTTCTGGATTTCACAACAATATCATCCACATAAGCATGAACATTGCGTCTAATCTGGTCATGGAGGCAATTCTGAACACACCGTTGATAAGTCGGATGAGCACTCTTAATCCCAAAAGGCATAGACACATAGTAGAAGGCTCCAAAGGGAGTGATGAAAGTTGTCTTCTCCTGGTCCTTAACTACCATCTTGATCTGATGATACCCAGAATAAGCATCCAGAAAACTCAAACGCTCACAACCCGTCGTAGCATCAATGATCTGATCAATATGAGGGAGAGCAAAAGGATCAGCCAGACAGGTCTTATTAAGGTTTGTGTAATCCACGCACATGCGCCAAGTGCCATTTTTCTTAAGTACTAGTACCGGGTTAGCCAACCATTCAGGATGAAAAACTTCAATGATGAAACCAGCCGCAAGAGCCGGGGCACTTCTTCACCAATGGCCTTACGCCTCTCTTCATTAAAATGACAAAGGAATTGCTTGACCGATTTAAACTTTGGATCATCATTGAGAGTGTGCTCAGCGAGTTCCCTCAGTACACCTGGCATGTCTGAAGGCTTCCATACAAAGATGTCCCGGTTCTCATCGATGAACTCGATGAGCGTGCTTTCCTATTTCGGATCCATATTAGTACTGATACTGAACTGCTTGGATGAGTCACCAGTAACAAAGTCAACCAGCTTAGTGTCATCTACCAACTTAAACTTCCACAAAGGGTCATGCTCTGTGGTTGTCTTTTTCAAAGGTGTCATATCTGCCGGGTCAACATTATCTTTATAGAACTTCAACTCCTCTATTGCACAAGCAGTCTCAGAATAAGCAGCATCGCCCTCTTCACACTCCAAAGCTATCTCCTTGTTGCCATGTACTGTGATGGTGCCCTTATGACCCGGCATCTTAAAATACAGATAAACATACAAGGCCGTGCCATGAATTTAGCATACGCCGGTCGTCCAAACAGAGCGTGATAAGGGCTCTTGATCTTGACTACTTCAAAAGTCAATGTCTTAGCTCTGAAATCATGATCATCTCCAAAAGCCACTTCCAAAGCTATCTTAACCACTAGGTACACCGACTTACCGGGCACCACCCCATGAAAAATAGTAGAAGACAACTTAAGATCTTTGTCAGTCAAATTCATACGGCAAAAAGTATCATAATAAAGGATATTAATGTTGATGCCTCCATCCATAAGCACCTTAGTGAACTTGTACCCTCCAACCTAAGGCGCAACCACCAAAGCTAACTGACCTGGATTGTCGACCGAGGCGGGTGATCCTCATGGCTCCATACAATAGGATGTTCAGACCACTGTAAATATCAAGGGACTGCCGGCTCAACCGCGTTCACCGCCCGCTTATGAATCTTTTGATCACGTTTGCACAAGCTTGTGGTAAAACATGATACTGACCACTATTCAGTTGTTTCGGATTGGTCTGATAACCTGACTGCTGCTGCTGATTCCCTTGACCAGATTGTTGATTAAAACCACCTTCATTGTCGTGGCCCTGAAAACCGGAGCTTGAGCCGCCACCCCCAAAGCCAGGTCCTTGAGAGCCGGATCCTGAGCCGCCATTTGGGCCAAGATTATTCTGGAAAAAACTGGAATTTATGTACTCCCTAATGATGATGCAATCCTTCCATAGGTGACTGGCCGGCTTCTCTTGCGTACCGTGCTTTTGGCAAGGCTGATTCGTCATTGCCTCAAGGTTGAATTTTGGCCCGCCAAACAGGGGCACTAATGACTTCCCCTTACAACACTGATTATTATTCTGCGTATTTGTGTTAGCCATAAAGTCTAAACCGTCGTCGGCTTTGCGCTTACCGTCGCCACCTTGACCTGCCATATTATGTTGATGTCCCTTTGCATTGCCACTCTTCTTCCCCTTGCCAGCCTTCTCCTCAACAGACTCGGGGTCTTTAGTACTATCAGAATCGGTGTATTTAACAAGAGCCGCCATGAGCTCTCCCATATCATTGCAGTGGTGCTTAAGCAGCCCCAGCTTCTGCTTAAGGGGAAGGAAACGGTAATTCTTTTCCAACATTAGGACGGCTAAACCGGCATTGATACTGTCCAATGAGTGTATAACGGCCGAGATCCGGCGTACCCAATTGGTTGTAGACTTGCTCTCACCCTGGACGCTAGAGTCTAAATCAAGAATAGATATAGGCTGCTTGCATGTGTCCTTGAAATTTTGGATAAAACGCGTCTTCAATTCAGCCCATGATCTGATGGAATTAGGGGGTAATCCTTTCAGCCAAGTGCGTGCCGGCCCATCCAACATCATGGTAAGGTATTTAGCACATGCGGCATCACTAACATCCAACATATCCATGGCCATCTCATAGCTCTCGATCCAGGCCTCTGGGGGCTGATCTGCTGTGTAATTAGGCACCTTGCGGGGGCCCTTAAAATCCTTAGGCAAGCACTCGTTACGTAGAGCCAGTAGTAAACATGGCACACCAAGGGTTCTAGAGGTCACTCGTGCCTCCACAGACACCGTTGGGTAAGCTGGAGATTGTTTTTGAGCCGCCAACTGAGCTGCCAATTCAGCCTCGCACCGCGCCCTGCCCTGATCCACCAAAGCCTGAGCATCATTACCAGCACGCTATAACTCCGGCTTGGACGAGGGGTTGAATGAATCTGTTCACGGTTGTATGAATAAGCCGCCTATTGAGCCACTGCTGTCTGAAGAAGCTCTCCGTCCCTCCGTATCTCCATCGCGGCTGGAGGCTCGCCTTCAATGGGGAGAGCCGCTAATCGTGTAGCCGCAGCAATCATATTGTCCAGAGGGTTAGAATAATGACCCGGTGGTGTTGGAACATGCTGAGGCAAAGTCAAATTCAAATGAGGCTGGTCTACCGCCCGTGGCTGAACCGGTGCTCCGGTCACAGGTGTCTCAACGGCCCGGTTTACCACGGGTGGGTCAGTGGTCCCTGCCTAGCTGCCCCAGGCGTGTTAAAAAGGTTCCTAGCCTCAAACTCTCTAGGTAGACGGGTCTAATGCCTCCTCCTCATAATAGCGTTTGAAGCGTTCGGATCCAAGGTGAGCCGGAACAACTATGCTTGAAGCCTTTGTGATTGTGCGTCCAAGGTGGCTCGTTCTGTCGCCATCCTAGCATTCTCGGCAGCAAGTTCCTCCTTGGCTTGAGCTCTCATCTTGTAGCTTCGTAACATCCACTTTTGTGTTGTTCTTGAGTCTCTGGGATTACCTCTTCCCCCATTAAAGTTGCCAAAGCATCCAATAGCTCGGTCAGAACCTTAGCCGGTGGGCACGCAGAGCCGCTCTCTCCGGCCGTTGCTGTAGCTGTTGAACTGGAAGTCGTGACCGTAGCAGTAGACAAATTGAGCACTGGTTGCATACCAGCCATGAAGACCGCAACCCGGTTCGGCGGCTCATAGGGGTCCAGAATACTTTCACCATCGGAACAACTCCAAGCCCGCCGTTTTGCAATTGATACATTGAATCGGTATCACTAGTTGAAGACTCACCATCAGAGAAGATTACCGTCTCTCCCATGGATATAGATCCTTCCTCAAGATCCACCCCACGGATGAAACCAACGAAGGCATGCTTCACGGCGGCTCGGACCTTGGCGGGTCGTGCGCGCTGAGTCACCTCGATGATGTCGGTGCAGGTATCTGGCTCAAGCCCCGACTCGCCAATCTTGCTGATGAAGACGTGGATTCTACCGAAGAGGACCCGGTACCCGTACTCAATTGAGACAGCCTCGGGGCCCCAGCCAACATCATCGATGTAGAGCTTGCCGCAACGACTCTTGGTCATCTGGCCCATGGCGTATCCCTTGATCCCTACGAATTGTCGTGGACTTAACATGGCAGATGCCCTAGGAAAAGGACTTAGGTGTGGAGCCATCACAACTAGGTTAGCTTGAAGGAGTTAAACGGGACAAAGGACACAGAGAGTTTACTCAGGTTCAGCCCCTCTCAACGAGGTAAAAGCCTACTCCTACTTTAGGTTGTATTGCCTGGGTTTCGATTACCAGGGAGCGAATACGCTTGACCTAGTTCTCGATTGATTGTTACTTGTTCTAACCTGCCGCCGGGTCACCCCTTTATATGCACAGGCTATCGCCCGTCGGCTTATAGAGTACCGGTCGGCTCATACAAGACATGTCTGGCTCGGTATCTAATTAAGCTTGCCTTACAATACAAGTTAAACATATGGCGGGTCACACCCGTGGGCCTCAAGTCGTCCCCGGGTCTTGGGCCTTCAATAAGCTTGCTCTATGGACTGCCATCTTCACATCTTCTTGGGCTCCTCATCTTAAGCTGCCAGTGGCGTGACCCGGCCCCTCCTGGGCAGGTCATACCCAGTACTCATATCCCCAACATATTCCAAAAACATGCTCCGTGAAGTTTCAGGACTTCCGGAGTTGTGCAGAATAGGTCTCTAATATTTGCTCCTTTTCTAGTCCAGAATTCCAGCTGCCGACATTCTCCCTCTTCATGTAAACCTTATAAAATAAGAGAGAAAAGGAATAAGTATTGTGATATAATGTGTAATAGCAGCCCATAATGCAATAAATATAAATATAAAAGCATGATGCAAAATGGACGTATCACTCATCACCTTCTTATTTGGAACACCAATGTTGAGAATGCCATTATCATTCATAGTTTAACATGCATTGAGTCTAGTTAATGTTGGGTGTGAGCATGACTCGGTCATTTCTGTTGGGAAACAAAGCATGTAATTTCAAAAATATTCTACGCTCATGCAAGAGCTATCTAGTAGATGCATAGTAAGGACATGGGGAGAGTGTATCCACATACCCTTGTAGACCAAAAATGGAAGCGTTTGACAAAGCAGTTGATGTAGTCGAACTTCTTCTCATTCCGACCGACCAAGCACTGAACGTACGGCACCTCCGAGTTCTGCACACGTTCAGCTTGATGACGTCCCTCGAACTCTTGATCCAGCAAAGTGTCGAGGGAGAGTTCGGTCAGCATGACACCGTGGTGATGGTAATGGTGAAGTGATCCGTGCAGGGCTTTGCCTAAGCACTATGAAGATATGAACGGAGGCATAAACTGTGGAGGGGGCGTCGCACACGGCTAACAATTGTTGGTGTGTGTTCTAGCGGTGCCCCCCACATATATATAGGTTGGAGGGGACGATAGGCAGCCAAGGAGGCACCCCAAGTAGGAGGAATCCTACTTGGGGTCCTCCCAATTCGTCCTCCCCCCTTTCCTATTCCTATTCGGAGTAGGAAGGGAAGTGGGGGAAGGGGGAATCCTATTTCCTTTTTCCTTTCCTTCTTCCCCTTTCCTTCTCCAATTTGGCCAACCCATATGGGGGGCGCTCCAGCCCCTTTGTGTCTGGTGTGTTACCCCTCTTGGCCCATAAGGCCCATATCTTTTGCCGGGGGTGCCCGGAACCCCTTTTGGTGACCCGATAAGTACCTGATGCATCCCGAAACACTTCCGGTGTCCGAATACCATCGTCCTACATATCAATATTCACCTCTAGACCATTTCGAGACTCCTCATCATGTCTGTGATCTTATCCAGGACTCTGAACAGCATTCGGTCACCAAATCGCATAACTCATATAATACAAAATCATCATCGAACGTTAAGCGTGCGGACCCTACGGGTTCGAGAACTATGTAGACATGATCGAGACACCTCTCCGGTCAATAACCAATAGCGGAACCTGGATGCTCATATTGGTTCCAACATATTCTATGAAGATCTTTATCGGTTAAACCGTTATGACAACATATGTTATTCCCTTTGTCATCGGTATGTTACTTGCCCGAGATTCAATCGTCGGTATCTTCATACCTAGTTCAATCTCGTTACCGACAAGTCTCTTTACTCATTCTGTAATACATCATCCCGCAACTAACTCATTAATCACATTGCTTGCAAGGCTTCTTATGATGTGCATTACCGAGAGGGCCAAGAGATACCTCTCCGATACTTAGAGTGACAAATCCTAATCTCGATCTATGCCAACCCAACAAACACCTTTAGAGGTACCTATAGAGCATCTTTATAATCACCCAGTTATGTTGCGATGTTTGATAACACACAAGGTATTCCTCCGGTATCCAGGAGTTTCATAATATGATAGTTGAAGGAATATGTATTTGACATGAAGAAAGCAATAGCAATAAAACTGAACGATCAATATGCTAAGCTAACGGATGGGTCATGTTCATTACATCATTCTCCTAATGATGTGGTCCCGTTCATCAAATGACAACACATGTCTATGGTTAGGAAACATAACCATCTTTGATTAACGAGCTAGTCTAGTAGAGGCTTACTAGGGACACGGTGTTTTGTCTATGTATCCACACATGTGTCAAGTTTCCGGTTAATACAATTCTAGCATGAATAATAAATATTTATCATCATATAAGGAAATATAAAATAACAACTTTATTATTTCTTTTAGGGCATATATTCTTCAGTCTCCCACTTGCACTAGAGTCAATAATCTAGTTCACATCGCCATGTGATTTAACACCAATAGTTCACACCTTTATGTGATTAACACCCATAGTAGAAATCGCCATGTGACCAACACCCAAAGGGTTTACTAGAGTCAATAATCTAGTTCACATCGCTATGTGATTAACACCCAAATAATACTAAGGTGTGATCATGTTTTGCTTGTGAGAGAAGTTTAGTCAACAGGTCTGCCACATTCAGATCCGTATGTATTTTGGAAATTTCTATGTCTACAATGCTCTGCATGGAGCTACTCTAGCTAATTGCTCCCACTTTCAATACGTATCCAGATTGAGACTCAGAGTCATCTGGATCAGTGTAAAAGCTTGCATCAACGTAACTCTTTATCACCTCCATAACCGAGAAATATTTCCTTAGTACTCTTAGGTAATTAAGGATAACTTTGAACATTGTCCAGTGATCCACTCCTGGATCACTATCGTACCCCTTGCCAAACTCATGGCAAGGTATACAATAGGTCTGGTACACAGCACAACATACTTCATAGAACCTATGGCTGAGGCATAGGGAATGACTTTCATTCTCTTTCTATTTTCTGCCGTGGTCGGGTTCTGAGTCTTACTCAACTTCACACCTTTGCAACACAGGCAAGAACTCCTTCTTTGACTGTTCTATTTTGAACTACTCCAAAATCTTGTCAAGGTATGTACTCATTGAAAAATCTTATCAAGCATCTTGATATATCTCTATAGATCTTGATGCCCAATATGTAAGCAGCTTCACCAAGGTATTTCACTGAAAAATTCGTATTCAAGTATCCTTTTATGCTATCCAAAAAATCTATATCATTTCCGATCAACAATATGTCATCCACATATAATATCAAAAATGCTACATAGCTCCCAATTACTTTCTAGTAAATACAGGCTTCACCATAAGTCTGTATAAAACCATATGCTTTGATCACCTTATCAAAGTGTATATTCCAACTCCGAGATGCTTGCACCAGTCCATAGATGGATCACTGGAGTTTGCACACTTTGTTAGCACCTTTAGGATCGACAAAACCTTTTGGTTGCATCATATACAACTCTTATTTGAGAAATCCATTAAGGAATGTAGTTTTTGACATCCATTTGCCAGATTTCATAAAATGTGGCAATTGCTAACAAGATTCGGACAGACTTAAGCATCACTACAAGTGAGAAAATCTCATCGTAGTCAACACCTTGAACTTTTCAAAAACCGTTTGCGACAAGTCGAGCTTTGTAGATAGTAATCAGCAACTGTCTTCCTCTTGAAGATCCATTTATTCTTAATGGCTTGCCGATCATCGGGCAAGTCCACCAAATTCCACACTTTGTTCTCATACAAGGATCCTATCTCATATTTCATGGCCTCAAGCCATTTATCGGACTCTGGGCTCATCATCGCTTCCCCATAGTTCGTAGGCTCGTCATGGTCTAGCAACATGACTTCCAGAATAGGATTACCGTACAACTCTAGCGCGGATCGTGCTCTGGTTGACCTACGAGGTTTGGTAGTAACTTGATCTGAAGTTTCATGATCATTATCATTAGCTTCCTCTCTAGTTGGTGTAGGCATCACGGGAATAGATTACTGTGATGAGCTGCTTTCCAATTCGATAAGGTACAATTACCTCATCAAGTTCTACTTTCCTCCAACTCACTTCTTTCAAGAGAAAATCCTTCTCTAGAAAGGATCTTGCCTTCGGATATGTGATAGAAGGTGTACCCAACAGTTTCTTTTGGGTATCCTATGAAGACGCACTTCTCTAATTTGGGTTCGAGCTTATCAGGCTGAAGCTTTTTCACATAAGCATCACAACGCCAAACTTTAAGAAAGGACAGCTTAGGTTTCTTTCCAAACCATAGTTCATACGGTGTCATCTCAATGGATTTAGATGGTGCCCTATTTAACGTGAATGAAGCTATCTCTAATGCATAACCCCAAAACAATAGTGGTAAATCGGTAAGAGACATCATAGATCGCACCATATCTAATAAAGTACGGTTATGATGTTCGGACACACCATTACGCTGTGGTGTTCCAGGTGGCGTGAGTTGTGAAACTATTCCACATTGTTTTAAATGAAGGCCAAAATCGTAACTCAAATATTCACATCCGCGATGAGATCGTAGAAACTTTATTTTCTTGTTATGATGATTCTCCACTTCACTCTGAAATTCTTTGAACTTTTCAAATGTTTCAGACTTGTGTTTCATCAAGTAGATATACCCATATCTACTTAAATCATCTGTGATGGTCAGAAAATAACGATACCCGCCGTGACGCTCAACACTCATTGGACCGCATACATTGGTATGTATTATTTCCAATAAGTCATTAGCTCGCTGCATTGTTCCGGAGAACGGAGTCTTAGTCATCTTGCCCATGAGGCATGGCTCACAAGTATCAAATGATTCATAATCAAGTGATTCCAAAAGCCCATCTGCATGGAGTTTCTTCATGCGCTTTACACCAATATGACCTAAATGGCAGTGCCACAAATATTTTGCACTATCATTATCAACTTTGCATCTTTTGGCATCATTATTATGAATATGTGAATCTCTAGGATCGAGATTCAACAAACCATTCACATTGAGTGCATGACCATACAAGGTTTTATTCATTTAAACAGAACAACAATTATTATCTGACTTAAATGAATAACTGTTGAAATAAACATGATCCAATCATATTCATGTTCAATGCTATCACGGGATATCCACGACCACCTATGGGACCGGGTGGTCCCTTGCTGGTTCGGCAGAGGGACAACGCGTTGCACAAAGAGTAGATCAAGCGCACGACAGCACAGCAGAAAGCACATAAGCAATATACCCATGTTCGGGCCGCCGCAAGGCGTAAAACCTTACTCTTGTTTTGGTGGATTGACGGTGGAATGAGTGTGATGACGCGTAGTACACTTGCTCGGCAAGGCTTGCCTCAGGGCCGCAGCGTCTACGCGCGTATCGTGGCTTGGGATTGTCAACTTTCTAACCTTCTAACCCCTCCTACGAGTGCCATGGGCCTCCTTTTATAGATTAAGCGGTCACCACAATGGCAAAAGTGGTCATTATCCACTAATATGATAGCAAACAGTGTTATCATACCTGACTCTATGGGCTGACAGGGTGCATTAAATGCACCGCTTAGTGTCACATCACTGGTCGCCTGGCAAGGCCTCCCGGGTTATCTCGCCAGCTCCGCGCCTGTTCCCTTGACACGTCGCAGGATGGGTGTCATCTTTGGGTTTATTCTGTAGGAAATGGCTACCAGGTGGCGAATGGCTCCCACTTAACCATCTTGCGGCTTGACACCGCATCGATTGATAATGTGAGTCATGTTTGAATGGTTGGCGGGGTGATTCTGCCCCCGCGACCCCCTCGGCAGGCTCTGTCGAGGAGTCTTGGTTGTTTTCTTCAGGTTTGGTCTCGCCCCTTGTCGGGCTCGCCTGCCCGGCAAGGGAGGCCCTTCTCTTGTCGATATCTTGCTCCTCTGGTTCGACTTTGGTCCCTCTGAGCTGCATGTTGGTTCTTCAAATCTCTTGGGTCTTCAATCCCTGACTTAAGCTGGTGCTTCAACCTTCATCTTGTGCCTGTGCACAGTTGGGCAACAGACCCAGGGTTTGTTGCACCGACAAAATCCCCCGGGCCTACCCCGAACACGCTACTGAGCATCATTGGGGTAGGGCCTAATAAGTGCACAGGCAGGATTGCTGAAGGGGTTGGCCCCTTGAGCTTTCCTTCGCTGCTTCATTAGTCTTGATTTCAGACCAGTTTCCGGTTTCCTCGAGCATTGCACGCGGCATCATGGAAGAACTTGGATTGTGGCCTGCGAATTCTTCTCTCCCCACGATCACGGGGCAAAAGCTGCCACCCCACTCACCCCTGTTCCGTATGCACCCCGCCATGTGACCTGCATGCATTAGGCGTGGTAGGTGGCGGATGCGGAGGACATGGCGGAGAGTGCCATGGCTGAAATCCGAGAGTCGATGGTTGGAGCAGAAGGGCGGCTTTGACCCTTAGAGTCATAGTGGGTGCAGAGAGGCTGCATTGGAGGAGAGGAGTGGCCGTTCCCTGTAGGAGGAACTAGCCCCCTGCCCCATTCCCCTATAAAAGGGGTCGGGGCAGTGTTCTCCTGCACACACTTCTCCTTATCCTTGGTGATTCTTCTCATCCGGCCATGGCACGAGGGCGAGGGCATGGTGGAGTTCCGGTGGCGGCAATGAGGGCTTCTTCCCGATATCTCGCCCCTCCTCCTCCAGACCCTGAGACAGTGGAATCGTATGCAAGGAGAGGAGGAAGGGGGCGTGGTCATGGTTGCCGTGGTGCTCGAGGAGGAGGAGGAGGACGGGGCGGTGCCCTGGGGGCGCCTCCACTAGTAGCTCCACTCCCGATGGAAGGCCATGTCGGGGACCAACCTTGAGATCTCATCATCAGGTTGTATAAGCCCTTGCGTGGCCGCCTTCGTATCCCAACCTTCTTTGCACGGGAGATGGAGCTCGAGCAACCGTGCACCCTGAGGCTACACGTGAGGGATTGTGGGGACGGAAGCACGAGGGTTGATGTTGACTTCCACGCCCCTCATATAATGTACCTCCATCGTGGCTGGAAGACCTTCGCCCATGCCCACAGCTTCTCGGAGGGGCACATTCTCCATGTTAAATTAATTGAGAGTGGCCTGCTCTCCGTCAAGATCTTCGGGTGCTTGGGAGGCCGCTTAGGGTGCTGCGTGGAGAGCTCGACCGACAATGAAAGCTCCTCCTCGAGCGAAAGCGATGAGGAGGACAGTGACAATGATGACGATGGCAGTGGGCGGAGGAGCGATGACTCTGACTCTGGCTGATCGTCGCTCGCACCATCTTAATCAGGCGGCAGCACCATCATCTGCATCTGTGTCTCCTCCTCGGCAGTTTGGTTTACCGGGGAGTTGGATGCAGAGGTGTAGATGGTGTTACTGGGCTCCTCCAGCAGTCTTCCAGCTGGACCCTGACGGGCTTCCTCTCGGGCTGCAGCTCCGTTAGCCCTGCCGAGTCATGCTGGCCCTGGTGACGGTGGTTGATGGGGCCGCCTTCTGCAGTGCTCTCCATTGAGGCGTTCCCTCGCGCTTCTGTTCTATCCGGGCTACCTCTCCTGAGGCCCGATGAGAGTGGGCTGGGCCTCCGCCCAGGCGCTCCTTTTGCCCTCCTTGCCTTCGACAGCTGCACCTAGGAGGAGAGGGACAAGAAAGGGCATTATGGAGCACTTATCTTTTTTCAATGTTAAATATGTAGGCAATCACCAAATTTTAATTCAAATAATGTAATCTCTCGAGTCCATCCTTGTGTTCTGTAATGCTTGTACTTTTGTTAGCATATGAATGAAAAATATGAACCTTGCCAAGAGCCCGTGCATGTATATGTCCATGCAAAGGTGGAGTGCCTCTTTAATGTAAATAAACGAGTTTTCCCGGCAGGATATCTTTCTGGCACCCTCTTTGTCTAGCGGAGAGCTCCGCCTGCCGGGGAACAGACAGAGGGGCCAGCCCCCCGCCAACTCCTTTTTACCAAAGGCTACTGCGACCATCTTGACTAAAGGAACGTTCAAGTCATAGATGGGAGCACATAAGTTTCAAAAGAGAGGCGGGGTTTTCTCATGCAAAGTTATAGCCTTACAAGACACTAATGGACAAGAGGTAAACTTATCTGTTTTGGCTTTGTCAGGGATCGTTGTGCCGTGCAATCTTCTTATCCTTTGTTGAAGTCAAGTTCGCGGCAGGGACCTGAAACTCCATGTAGATGAGAATGAATGCAGGATGCAATCCTATCTATATGCATATGCAAATGCTCATGAAATGCTTATGTAGTGATCTGGGTGTGCTCGTGCATGCATGCAATCTTAGTTGGGGCCCCCCTACAGCGCTTCTTTATTTTCTCTTGCACGGGGTCATCGCCCCGGCTTCGTACAAGGGGTTACATGAAGCTGAGGCAAGGCCTGTACAAAAGGGTGGCTGTCGGGCGGTCCCCGGCAGCCTCTGGCCTTACAGGTAGTACTTAAGGAGATGCTCAATATTCCATGACTTTTGCAACGGTGTGCCATCTCTGGTGTCCAGATGGACTGCGCTAGGTCTGGTGACTCGTACCACCCGGTAAGGGCCTTCCCACTTTGGTGATAGATTGTTTGTGTCCTTGGCGGACTGAACGCGCCTAAGGACAAGGTCACCTTCCTCAAAACACCGGGCATGAACCCTGCGGCTGTGATAGCGACACAGGGCTTGCTAGTAGCATGCAACACGCGTAGAAACCCGAGGACGGTCTCCTCGAGTAGCATAGCATCGTCACATTGGTGCTGATCTTGCGCTAATTCATCATAGGCAAGCACTCGAGGGGACCCGTAAATGAGTTCCGTGGGGATAATGGCTTCTGCCCCATAGACCAGGGAGAAGGGAGTCTGCCCGGTAGCTCGGTTAGGTGTCGTTCTGAGGGACCAGAGAACTACCGGCAGCTCCTCGATCCACCGCCTGTCGTGCTTCTGTAGTGTATCGAAAGTCCTCGTCTTGAGTCCATGAAGCACTTCAGCGTTCGCCCTCTCAGCTTGTCCATTGCTCTGGGGGTGTGCCATAGAAGCGAATGAAATCTTGCATCCGAGGGCATGAACGTATTGCATGAATGCGCGACTCATGAACTTGGTGTCATTGTCAGTGATGATCCTTGCTGAAACTTCGAAACGACACACCAATTCTTTCAAGAACTTGATAGTTGACTAAGCAGTCACCTTTCTCACGGTAGTCACCTCCGGCCACTTTGTAAACTTGTCGATGGCAACAAACAAGAATTCAAAGCCCCCGATTTCTCGGGGGAAGGGGCCGAGGATATCGAGCCCCCAGACCAAAAATGGTCATGATAGAGGGATTGTCTATAGGGCTTGGGCAGGCAGGTGTGTTCTCTTGGAATGGAACTGGCAGGCTTCACATGCCATGACAAGCTGAACTACATCTTGGAGGGCTGTGGGCCAATAGAATCCTTGCTGGAATGCTTTCCCAACTAATGTCTGTCGGCGTTCTGGGAACGGGGGTCCCTAGACTTGCCTGCCTGCGGCCCATGGTGTGGCTCTGCGAACGGGCCCGTACGGCCCATCCTCACCAACAAGCATTCAAGACCCTCCCGAGGGGCCAAGCCTCGCGAGGCGGATGGCACAAGACCTCCTTAGGAGTAGCCTCACTGGGCTGGCTCACGAGGGGCGGAGAGATCAAGGCACGGCAAACCTCGCGAGGTTCCAGTGACGTGAGCCATGACGATCGAGACCAGGCGGGCGCCAGCGCGCACAGTGTCCTTGTTTCCTCTTCGGTGCTAAGGAGGCAAGCGCATGCGAGGAGTACCGAGGCATCAAGCAAAGGTTTCCATATCGGTGCAACAAGACCAAGACCAGCAGGACGGCAACACAGAGGTCACCATGGAGCCCAAGGCGGCGTCACCACCAGAGCCTTTTTGCAGGAGAAGACCACCTTTAGTCAGGATAAGTTGTACTAGCTATCCCCTTTGAAATTGGCCGTTGTTGGCTCCCTTCCCGCTCAATATTTGGGGAGAGGACCAGGGCCACTATAAATAGGACTAGCCACCATAGTAGGAGGCATCTCATCTTGAGTAATCCTCACCCACACAAGTTCACCAAGCACAAGAACACCTCGTCTCAGGAGGCTATTCTTCCCCTTGTGCTGTTCATCCTCAGCCCAAGAGGCAATCCACCACCACACACTGGAGTAGGGTATTACATTGCAATGGTGGCCCAAACCAGTATAAATCTTGTGTCCCTTGCGTTGAGAGTTCATCGAGCTAGCCTTAGAGATTCCGGTGAGGCTGAGGGCGTGATTCGGTAGGGGGAGATCTTCGCGCGCACCCCAGTGTTGGAACCTTGATGGTTTTTCCGGAACCCGAGATCCGACATTTGGCGCGCCAGGTAGGGGTGCGCCGAAGCTTTCCTTTCGTCACTCCGTGTCCCGTTGCTTCATCATCTCCATGGCGGGCGCATGCCAAGCTCGCGCTGAGCGCCGGGCTGCCCTCGCCGCCCGCGTTGCTCAGATGGCTCCTGTCGGCGGGCCACCCCGTCGTTCTCCGTCTCCTGCCGCCATCGGCCCGGCGGGGAACGAGCAGCAAGCATCCTTGCTGCACCCCTCGATGTGGCGGGACGGCCGCACCAACACTCCATTGCTGACCCCGGCTGGCTCGTCGTCCCACGCCCGTCGCGCTCAACCGGACACACAGGCCGCGCTGTGCATGGCGCGCGAGCTCCTGCGCTATCGCTGCATCGACGACCTCTGCAAGGAATGGCTCAACTGCATCGCCGAGCTTGTCAGCATCGCAGGGGGCTCCCCTGCACCGTCCCTCTCGCTGCCTCGTCCTCCGCCAGCTGCAGGAGACATGGCTCATGGAGCACCTCCACGACCTCTACCAGAAGACGGCGCCCTAGCGCCACAGTGCGTGACCCCCCGGCGCGACCCACCGCGAAGGGCGCCCGTGCGCGAAGAAGGAAGCTGCCAAGAAGTCCCTCATCCGCAACAAAATGTTCCTACGCTCCCGGTGCCACTACGGCAAGACCGTGTGCCGCCTGCGATGGCGATGCGCGGGCATCATAGCCAGGCTCCACAACAGCAAAGGGTTCTGGTGGCCACCACGGGCTGCCGCGCCTTCACTCTGGAGTTGCGTAGCATCGCATGGCTGGGCAAGTTCAAGCCAGACCTGCCTCCGCGCTATGACGGCACCCCCGACCCCGCGGAGTTCCTGCAGATCTATGAGCTGAGCATCAGGGCGGCTAACAGCGACGAAAAAGTCATGGCGAACTGGTTCCCCATGGCTCTCAAAGATAGCGCACACTCGTGGCTCCTGAACCAGCCTCCAGGCTCGATCTCTTCCTGGAACGAGATGCGCGACCGTTTTGTCGCCAACTTCTAGGGCACTCACGACCGCCCATTGGTCGCGGGTGACCTGCGCCGCGTCAAGCAACAACCAGGAGAGACCTTCCAGAAGTACATCCAGCGCTTCAAAAACGTTCGTATCAAGATCCCCAAGGTGACGGATGAGGCCATCATCTCTGCGTTCTCCGATGGCATCCGCGACGTCAAGATGAAGGAGGAGCTCACCATCCACGAGGAGCTGTGCACATCCTTGGAGCTGTTCAACTTGGCGACGAAATGCGCAAGGGCTGAGGAAGGGCGCCTTTCTCTTCTTGAGCTCCCAGCTGTCGACCTAGAGGAGAAGAAAGCCAAGGTCAAGGACGTGAAGCGCAAGGGAGCAGTCGTACTCGCGGTAGAGCCGGACATGAAGCGCAGCAGGGGCCAACCTGAGTCGTCCAAGAGCAGGCGACCATTCTGCACCCTCCACAACGTGCATAGTCACAACACCAACGATTGTCAGGAGCTCAGGGCCATTCGCGATGGACGCTTCGGTCGATGCCCCGAGCGCAACGACCGAGGCTACGACCGAGGAGGAGGACGTGGCGGAGGACGCTGGGACGACTAGGGCCCACGCCAGGAGTGGCGCGACCGGCCTCATGAGGACCGCTGGCAGGATCAACCTCGCGAGGGCGCCTGGAGTGATCAGCCTCGCGAGAACCGTCCTCAGGGTAATGTTGGGCTTCCTCCACTACCGCCACCACCAAGAAGGAACGATGACCACCATTAAGACGAGGGTGCTGGGGGCTTCCAGGAGCCGCGTGCCATCGCTTGCATCCTGGGCGGAGCTCAAGCCCCAGCCTCATAGTGCATCTTCAAGCAGTTTGCCCGCAAGGTGAATGCAATCCTCCCCAAGCTCGAGGCCACACGCCTGCTCAGGTGGTCCAAGTGTGCTGCTACTTTCAGCTCAGCAGACCAGCTCAAGTGCGCGGCCATCGCTGGCGCTCTCCCGATGCTTTGTTCACCCTTCATCAGCAATGTGCAAGTCACCAAGACTCTCATCGACGGCGGTGCAGGCCTTAACGTTCTGTCCGTCGAGATGTTCGACAACCTTCAATTACCCTACAATCAGTTTCAGCCTACCAATCCTTTCTCAGGAGTGACCGACGGCTCCACCACCCCGATAGGGCAGGTCCGCCTCCGAGTCACCTTCGGGCAGCGCGACAACTACCGCACCGAGCTCATCGACTTCGACATCACCCACATCCGTCTGCCATACAATGCAATCCTCGGGTACCCAGCCCTGGCCAAGTTCATGGCGGTGACCCATCACGGCTACAATGTCCTCAAGATGCCAGGAAGTGGCGGAATCATCATAGTCCCATGCAAAGAAAGAGATGCGGTGTGCTCCCTCGAGCATGCCTTCCAAGCTACAGAAATCGACGACCTCGACAGCAAGGTGCGAGTACCCTCCTAAGGCCATCCCCAAGAAGAAGAAGCAACTGCTCCGCGCAGGGCCTCAGGCAAGCGGTGCCTCAAGCGGCGCCACGACTGGATCGACGCCCGCACCTGGGGCGCCTCCCTCCATCGCATAGGAAGGCGCGCCTAGCGCCCTTCTCGGGTAGGGCTCGAGGGCTCTCTTCTGGAGGGCCTCAGACCTTGCCAACATCACGAGGGAGGCGCTCGGGCACCATTTGGAGGAGTGCTTTGTGGCACAACTCCCTCAGGAGGACACAGGGCGAGGAGCGCCCAGCGCTCAGGAGTTTGTTACCAAGACCACTCAGGAACTGCAGGATGCGCGGGCCATGCGCGGCAATCGGCGCTCACCTGGTGAAGCCTCCCATCCAGGCGAGGATGCCGGGATGCGCGTTTGCATCGACGTCCCAGGGCTCAACAGGGCTGCGCCTCAGGAGCTCTTCTGGACTTCGCGCCTGGGACACCGCGAGGGCCCACCGCATAGCTACGTTCGCATGCCTTTCGGCCTGCCGAGCGTGGCATCCACCTACCAACGCAACCTGTGGTGCGTCCTGGCGGCTCACGAGGCCAGGCACCACGAAGTCCTGGCGGAGATGGAGACGGTCCTCAAGGCACCACCTGGACCCCTAGAGCCTCCCGAGGCTCAGGGCCCCGATGGCTCGTGAGGAGCAACCCTTCACCGTGTACCTTCAGCTGCCCCAACATCCCTTCATCAAGAGAATCAGGTGACATTCTCCAAGTTCATTTAGCTGGGAGCGCCCTCAGGGCTGCGTCATTCCAAGGCCGCATGGGTCCGTCCCCCGACAGAGGTCTCCTTCTCCCTTAGCAGCGAGACCAGTCGCTACCTCTTTTCAATCAATCTTTCATATTGTATGCCTTTTCTGTATCTCTTCTTATGCTATTAGCCTACCTTGTTGGGGGCGCCCCTCGGGCTGCATCATCCCCAAGCCGCTCGGGCCTGACCCAGCAGCATGTATCTCTCCTGCGTTTACTTAAGCCAGCTTGCTTTCCATGCTTAATTAATCTATCTATGACTATAACCTGCTTGATTGCAACCAACCCCGAGAGCTGCTCACTCTGACATGGCGCTTGTGCCTGGGTCCGTCCCTGCAATGTCGACAAATCTGAGCGACCGAGCTTTGGCCGCGCGTGCCACCTCACCAGGCCCTCAGTGCCTCCGTTCTCTGGCAAAGCAATCAGTGGCCACTCGGCTATCATAATGGCAATCTGCACCCTACCTCGTGCTGATTTGCAGGAACCGTCTGAGGACCATGATAGGCGGCACCACGGGCTCCCTCTTCTCCCATGTAATCTACTTGCGCATTAAAGGGGGGCTCCTAAGCATCGCGACTCAGGAGCTCTTACTGGCTCTCCAACCCTCACCCCCCTGGCCTTGACCACGGCATCGCGACCTGGCATACCAACGGTGGCTGAGGTTGCTCGAGGGTCGGGACCTGAGAACATAGAGCACGAAGGAGAGCATGGGAGGAGAGGAAGACTCGTACGGGCCCGATCTTTCTAAGATATGACCGCCTGCGCACGAGCCTGGCGCCTCGCGAAGCACCGACCCTAGACTGCCAAGATAAGTTTCACGCTCGGGTCAACCAATCGCTCCGACATAGGGTTCTCACTCGTGTTTCCCCGTTACGGCGACGTAACCTCCCTTTCCTGCCTCTTGGCGGTCGCTTGGGCGCTAAAGGGGACCTCCTAAGCATCGCGTCTCAGGGGCTCTTACTGGACCTCGGGCCGCTCACCTCCTGGCCTTGACCATGGCATCGCAACCTGGCATACCAGCGACGGCTGAAGCCTGCCTGGGGACCGGGACCTGTCGGCGTAGAGCACCAAGCCGTCGCGGGGTTGGAAAGGGAAAACCGAGCCAAAACGGGACACGCATATGCACATTTTCATAATAAGGATAATATCAACAAAAGATATTGCGGAGGCGTACCTCTCATTTCTTCGCAGGAAACAAAAGGAAAAGCTTCAAGGAGTCTTCTCTACACGTGCCCCTGTGGATGACGCCATCATCAACAGTGGGCCACCAGAGGCTGGCGCCAACATCATCCAGATCGGCGGTGGCGGCCAGACGCTGCAGCCCTGCTCCGGGCTCGGCGAGAGCTTGGAGGCACGTAGCTGTCGTCGCTCATCTCCGGAGTCTCGTAGAGCTCGGGAGAATCGCTGGACTCCCAAGCGTCACTACTGCTTCCAGAGGAGCCGCTGGCGATGCGGACAATGGGCCCTGCCCCTGCTGCGGCACCGACCTGATGGATCCTCCCAGAGAAGCACTCCAGGAGGCGGCCTTCTGCGTCGAAGACCTTGAAGAACAGCATGGAGGCGCCGCCGTACTCGAAGTGGATCGCGAGGGCGCCCTCCGCACGGCACACTCGAGCGACCTCACCCCAGCCTTGGGTCATGAAGATCTTGCCCGAGGAGACGGCTTGAACTTCCGCTCTAGTTGCCGGCGCGTCGTAGTCGGCGTGCTGCAGCCAAAGCTCGAGGGCCCCCCTCAGTGGCATCTCGGCAGAGAAGAAAGAGGGGAAGCGGATCCAAGTGCTCGGGGGCATCATTGCCCACAGCACAAGCTCGCGCGAAGAGTCTGTGGTGTGGACTCCAGGGGCGGCGACGCGCGCCACCGCGGTACGGCGACCATGGCCATGGCGCGTGCGCCGATGCTCGCCGCCTCTTCCTCCTGAGCACTCGGCTTGGGCCTACAGGGGTAACGGATACCTAGGAGGAGGCCGCTCGCACCAAGGCCTCGTCACCACCTGCATCGCCACCGCATCGCGGCGGTGGACCGGCCTCTTCTTCGGCGGGAGCAGCCCCGGCTCGTCACGGGGAGTCTTTCCTTTCTCCGCCATAGAAAACCTTCGGATGGGCGCTGAGGGAGTCCCAGACTAGGGGGTGTCCGGATAGCCGAACTACCATCATCGGCCGGACTCCAAGACTATGAAGATACAAGATTGAAGACTTCGTCCCGTGTCCGGATGGGACTTTCCTTGGCGTGGAAGGCAAGCTTGGCGATACGGATATGTAGATCTCCTACCTTTGTAACCGACTCTGTGTAACCCTAGCCCTCTCCGGTGTATATATAAACCGGATGGCTTTAGTCTGTAGGACGAACAACAATCATACCATAGGCTAGCTTCTAGGGTTTTGCCTCCTTGATCTCGTGGTAGATCTACTCTTGTAACCCACATCATCAATATTAATCAAGCAGGACATAGGGTTTTACCTCCATCAATAGGGCCCGAACCTGGGTAAAAACATCGTGTCCCTCGTCTCCTGTTACCATCCGCCTAGACGCACAGTTCGGGACCCCCTACCCGAGATCCGCCGGTTTTGACACCGACATTGGTGCTTTCATTGAGAGTTCCTCTGTGCCGTCGCGATCAGGAAGGATGCCTTCTCCCGTCTTTAAAGACGGCACCGTCGTCAAGAGAGCTTTGGCCGCCGGCCAAACTGTCCGGCTAGGTGGTTTTCTTATGACCGCCTGTTCGGCCACCTCTCCGATGATGACCTCTCAGGTCATCAAAAGCGATCTTCACGTCAGCCCGGAATTCGCTGAGCAGTTAGATCCGATTGAGCTCTCCTCTGTAAACGAGCTCTTGGATCGCATCACCGCCCTGGGAGTCGCCACAGACTACGATCAGATTGGGCTTAAACCCGATCTGAGAGAGATTAACTCTCCTCAGGCAACCCACCATGTTGTCGTGGTAGAGGAACAATGCGGCAACCCTTCTTCTGCGTTGAAAACCAACTATGTCCGGATTCCCGATCCCTCCAAGCCGGATTCCCGCGAAGGTACGGACGCTAATCAAATACTGAACTTAGAGTCAGGCATCGGACTAGATTCGTTGGAAAGCATCCAGCAAGTCAAGCTTCCAAATCCGGAAACTTCTTGGCCTTTGAGCCTCAGATCGGGCGGGGTTCTGAACTTGATTCCACCCGCCCACCCAAACATGAGCGATCTATCTCGAATACGGCAAGAGCCCGATGAAAAAGTACATCATTACTGGGCCAGATTCCTCCTGGTTATGAACAGGATAAAGGACTGCTACGAAGAAAGCGTGATCCGGAAAAATGCGTCTTCGGCATACCAGCCGGAAAGCTCTTGGGCTTCATCGTATCCGGTAGAGGAATTGAAGCAAACCCGGCCAAAATCTGAGCTCTGTCACAATTGGATATTCCAAAAGACCTCAAGCAAATACAAAAACTAACCGGATGCGTAGCAGCCTTAACTCGCTTCATCTCCCGTTTGGGAGAAAAGGCTCTGCCCCTCTACCGCCTCCTCCGGTGCACCGAACATTTCGAATGGACGGATGCTGCCACAGCCGGACTCGAAGAAATAAAAGCCATACTGGCAACAAATCCGGTCCTGGCCGTGCCCAACCTGGGCGAATCTATGTTATTATATATCGCAGCAACACATCAAGTTGTCAGTGCGGTACTCGTCGTCGAGCGAGAGACAGAAGGGCACAGATTCCCTCTTCAAAAACCAGTGTACTACGTATCCACTGTTCTAACTCCATGCAAGTCCCGGTACCCACATTATCAAAAGATAGCATATGCGCTGTTCATGGCATCCCGGAAGCTGCGACACTACTTTCAAGAGTGTTCCATAACGGTGGCCTCCGAAGTACCTCTCAACGATATTATAAACAATCGCGACGCAACGGGCAGGATTGCAAAATGGGCTAATGAGCTCTTACCATTTGACATAACCTATAAACCACGGCGAGCTATAAAGTCGCAGGTTCTGGCTGACTTCGTCGCCGAATGGACCGAAGCCGAACTCCCTAAAGAATACGGCGCATACTCCAATTGGATCATGCATTTCGACGGATCCAAAATGTTGGCTGGCTTGGGGGCTGGCGTCGTCCTGACGTCCCCAACTGGAGACACAATCCAATACGTACTTCAAATAATGTACATGGACTCCAATAACGCAGCCGAATATGAGGCCCTTCTACATGGCCTCCGGATGGCAATCTCCATGGGCATTCAACGCCTAGAGGTGCGCGGGGATTCAAACCTCGCAATATCCCAAGTAAATGGAGACTTTGATGCCAAAGATCCAAAAATGGCAGCTTACTGCAACGCCGTCCTAAACATGTCAGCTCGGTTCGAAGGACTCGAATTCCACCATGTAGCCCGGGATAATAACCAGGCAGCAGACGTGTTAGCACGCATCGGCGCGAAACGAGACGCCGTCCCTCCAAACATCTTCCTGGAACGGCTCTTCAAGCCATCCATGTTATTGGAAGAGGAGTCCGGAAATAACAATCCGGAGCCAGCTGCATCACCTAACTCAGACCATTCTGACACAATCGGCGGCTCAGCCAACGAAATAACACCTTCAGCTCATGAAATAATGGCAGTAATTGCCCCATGGACAGAACCATTCCTAGCCTACTTAATTTGGCAAGAACTTCCTGAAGACCAAAATGAGGCCCGCTGCATAGTTCGACGATCTAAAGCCTACAAGGTCCACGAGGGAGAACTTTATAAGAAAAGCACAACCGGAGTCCTTCAAAGGTGTATCTCCGAAGAGGAGGGGTGGAATCTCTTGGCTGAAATTCACGCCGGACTCGGCGGGCACCACGCTGCAGCCCGGGCACTCGTAGGCAAGGCCTTCCATACAGGATTTTATTGGCCGACAGCCCGGGCAGATGCTCAGGAATTAGTCCAACGATGCATCGGTTGCCAGCTCTTTGCTAATCAGAGCCACATGCCACCCACCGCCCTCAAGACTATACCCATTACTTGGTCGTTCGCGGTCTGGGGGCTTGACATGGTTGGACCCCTTAAAGGGGGAACCCACAAGCACAAATACTTATTGGTCATGGTGGACAAATTCACCAAATGGATTGAGGCCAAGCCGGTTAAAACGGCAGAATCCGGACCGGTGATAGACTTCCTATCCGGGGTAGTACACCGTTTTGGCATCCCCCACAGCATCATCACTGATAACGACACGAACTTCACGGCCGATGAGGTTAAACTTTGGTGCAAAAACATGGGCATCAAGCTCGATTACGCTTCAGTCTATCACCCCCAAACTAACGGCCAAGTCGAGCGAGCAAATGGTCTAATCATGAGCGGCATCAAACCCAAACTAGTGCAGTCCCTCAAGGAATCTAACACGCACTGGGTAGAGGAGCTCGACTCCGTACTCTGGGGGCTGCGGACCACGCCAAACTGAACTACTGGATTCACACCATTTTTCATGGTGTACGGCGTAGAGGCAGTTCTGGCTTGCGATATAGTTCATGACTCACCTCGTGTGCGTGTGTACGAAGAAAGAGAAGCCGAGTTGGATCGGCAGAACAGTTTGGACGCCTTAGAGGAGGAGCGGGACATGGCAAAGGCTCGTTCCGCATTCTATTAGCAGCAGGCTCGAAGATATCAAAGCAGAGAAGTACGGGCCAAAACTTACAATGTCGGCGAACTCGTTCTACGCCTGACGGACAAGAAAAAGGACAAACTTAAGCCCAAGTGGGAAGGTCCCTTCATCATTGACCAAGTCCTGACCGGTGAAGCATACCGTCTACGTAAAGCATCTGACAACCGACTCGAGCCGAACCCATGGAACGCAGCCCGTCTCCGAAGATTCTACGCCTAAACACCAGACTCAGAGTTCGTCTCACTCCCCCGTCCACCTTTTTATATTTTTTACTGTCTCTTGTCCCCCTCCTTATTCCCACCTTTTTTTCAATACCTTTTATAGGCTGATTTGCGCTTTGTTCGCACACACTTGTCATACTTTCGCATGTACCTTTTATTCACCATTATATGCATCGATATGACTTAAGTTTTGGCCAAGCTGGGTTGCCTGGCTCCTGTGCTTACCCCTACGTTCCCGATTGTTTGGCTAGGAGGTAAAGGGAGCACCTCTGCGATTGTTACTACCGGGTCAGCCGGATGTGTACCTCAGACTGGGTGAAGCCGAAAGCTAGCGTTCTTAAGATGATTTATTACTTACTTATTTATAAGCCCCCAGATGCTTTTTCTGCTATTTTCGCAGTCCGGCATTGCACCTTAGGGCATGCCTCCCAGGGAAAGGAACCCTTAACGGAACTATTCTCCCTGGAAGATGTTTCTTACTAACCATGTAATATAACATAACTAGTTGGGCACTTGTCTGATAAAGCAATTATGACCCCGATGCCTTGTCTCCATGCATGCCCTGGTTCTTTTATAACCGTAGGGGTATTCGGACACACTACGGACTGTGGTATCCCGAGGTTGAAGCGAAACGGTCCGCAAAGACAAACGATCTACAACCCGGCTAGAGGGCATCTTACATGTCATTTCAAATTACATCGTCAAACCGACTGATTGTACTCCTCCTCAATCCCATCTAACAGGCTGTCTAATTTACAGTCCTATTGGAAATATTTCGCGGCCAGTTCTACTTGGCCATACATCAAGCTCACAGGGATCTCCTTCCCATCAGGCCCCGCAGGTCCGACCTCGGCCATGTGGTTTGGGTCAGCCTTCGGGTAGCGCGTCTTCACCATGGCCTAGGCCTCCCTGGCGCCCTGACGGCAGGCCGATATCTTCCACAAACGGAGGCATCGCCGTGCTCCCTGGAGCTTCTCAGCAAGCTCACCAAGGCCCTCGGGTAGGGAGACGGATGGCCATAAAGCCTGAACGACGCCACTCATCGCCTGCCGAACACGTTCGAACAATTGCGCTAGCTCGAGAAGTTGGTCACCTGTTGAACCAGGCATTTCCTCCGCAGGGCGCCCTGTGAGCACATCTAAAGACATATTTCTGTCAAACGACTTCCTCGCCGAATTCTTCTTTTCAAAGGAATTTGCTCAAGCACTTACTATAAATGCCGCGACGAAGTCGCTGATTCTCCTTCAAGGGCCAGACAGCTGGGCCCGAACACCTTTCAGCTCTTCTCCTAGCTGGGTGTGGGCATCTTGGAGCTTGTTTCTCTCTTGCTGCACCTTCATAAGCACCCTCTCGCCAGCCTTTAGCTGACGTAGTAGCTGTTGCTTGTCCGGATCTAGTCCGGCGCCCTCTGGAATATTATTGTCAGATTCACGCCGCACTTTGTTAATTAATTATATTTTCAGAGTACGTCTTACCAGCGGGGGTCTCTGTGGCTCCCCCTGTGGCGGCCAGTGCGGCCTCAAGTTGGGCCTTGCACTCTTGGAGCTCCTGGGACAGATGGGTATTCTTCTCCGTAAGATCCTGCATAAAAATTGATCCTTAAATCAGTTATTTTAACCATTTTAAGTCTCGGGGGCTACTGACATATATAACTATTAAAACTACTTACACGTATGTCTTTCACATACTGCTCCGTGGCTCTGGTTAACCCATCTTGAGCGGCATGGAGCTGCGCGTTTCCCGCATCAAAGGCATTTAACGCCTCCGGGGAGAAACACACATCACGAAGAACTGTCCGGCGACGCCTGTGATTCATGGCGCTCTCCACCTCAGACCGGGTGGCGGACAGCCTGTCGGCATCCTCCGTCGGAGGAGCGTCCGAATCATGCCTTGTATTCACCTCCCCTTCCGGGCCATGCGTTGGAGCATGGCTGGCGGAGGCTTGATTGGCAACCTCTCCGGACACTGTCCGGCGAGCGCTCTTTCTGGAAAAGTTATGGGCATCTACCTCCTGGGAATCCTTCCCTTAAAAAATAGCGGTGCTCCGTACCATTGCGGCGACGTTTCAGTTCGCATCGCACTCCTCTTCCGCCTGCTGGGCCGGACTGACCCTTGTTGGCCGGTCGCCGCGGGCTCGACTTCCTGCCGTAAAGGCGCTTCCTGTCGAACACCATTGGTGCACGGTGGTCAGAACTAAGCATTAAAAAAGTAACGGTGCCAGGACTTCGGTCGTACTCACCAGGGAAGCCGGACACAAACCGGGGTAGTCAGCCATAATGGCGACTAAAGCATTATCTATGCTGAGTTGGTGGTACACCCCGTCGATCAGTTCCACCGCTAAGTCTGGATCCTCTTCGGAGGCCGGATCAAGGGACCTTTCTGGGTCTTCGGGTTGTTGGGCTGGGCTTTTTATGCCCTCCACATCCCCACGCAGTTCCTGTGTCAAAATCATACAATAAGGCAATTGCCTTTAAAGGCACGGTTCAGATATGCATGCGACCGCTTACCCAGCTCTGAGGGTTGTTCATGGAAAATCCGTTCAGAGGATTCATGCGGAGGAAGTCCTCCTTCTCCCCCTTGTACAAGACGGACAGGATCTTCACCAGATCGTCGGCCGAGACAGGTCCCTTGCGACCGTGACGGGTGGCGTCGTCGTCTCCATTGAAGTCCCACATGGGGTGGCCCCTATATTGGAGCGGCTGCACCCCACGCATAATGCATGTGGCCATGACTCCAATCATGGTTAATCCGGAATGGGCTAGCAGCCGTATCCGGCCCATCAAGTAATGGACGCTACTATCATCTTCTCGTCGAGGGCTCCGTGGGCGCCAACTTAGGCGTTTCTTCAGGGGAGCGTTGTTGAACTCCGGAAGGCCGATCCGGACTGGATCCGGCAGCGGAGCGTCCTCCATATAAAACCACTCCGAAGGCCAATCTTCGGACGTCTTCTTCGGGGTCCCGGACAGGTATCCGGTCCCGGCGATGCGCCATATTTCGGCTCCGCCCACTTGATATATCGACCCCTTGTGAGAGCGGGGTACGAGGCAAAACAGCATCTTCCACAGCGCAAAATGGGGCTCAATGCCCAAGAACAGCTCACACAGAGCTACGAAGCCCGCGATGTGCAAAATGGAGGCAGGTGTAAGGTGATGAAGCTGGAGTCCATAGAACTCCAGGAGCCCCCGGAGAAACGGATGTATAGGAAATCCGAGTCCCCTTATTAAGTAGGGGACGAAGCACACCCGCTCTCCTTTGGAGGGATTGGGGGCGCTCTCCGCCTGCTTCCCACCTTTGTAGGTGGCCAGTCCAGCTCGAACCGGAACCATGAAGGCCGGAGGAAGATATCCCTCTGCTTGGAGCGTCACTAACTCGTTGTGCGGGACTGAACATCTCCTCCAGTCTCCTGGCTTAGGGCTGGGAGCGCGAGAAGAGCATTTGCGTCGACTGTCCATGCTGGAATGGGTTTGGTGTCAGATGCGCCTCGATGAATGCTTGCGGAAGGAGGATGATGTGATTTGGATCTGGATCCTCGCCTCTCTTATAGGTGTTGGGGAACGTAGTAATTTCAAAAAAATTCCTACGCACACGCAAGATCATGGTGATGGCATAGCAACGAGAGGGGAGAATGTTGTCCACGTATCCTCGTAGACCGTAAGTGGAAGCGTTATCACAAGTAAGTCTGTAAAAAATGCTGTAGTGCTCCCACTCACTTTCTTGTAAATACAGGCTTCACCGTAAGTCTGTATAAAACTATATCCTTTGATCAATTTATCAAAGCATATATTCCAACTCCGAGATGCTTGCACCAGTCCATAGATGGATCGCTGGAGCTTGCATATTTTGTTAACACCTTTAGGATCAACAAAACCTTCTGGTTGCATCATATACAACTCTTCTTTAATAAATCCATTAAGGAATGCAGTTTTGTTTATCCATTTGCCAGTTTTCATAAAATGCGGCAATTGCTAACATGATTCAGACAGATTTAAGCATAGATACGAGTGAAAAGCTCTCATCGTAGTCAACACCTTGAATTTGTCGAAAACCTTTTGCGACAATTCTAGCTTTGTAGATAGTAACACTATCAGCGTCCGTCTTCCTCTTGAAGATCCATTTAATCTCAATGTCTCGCCGATCATTGGGCAAGTCAATCAAAGTCCATACTTTGTTTTTCATACATGGATCTCATCTCAGATCTCATGGCCTCAAGCCATTTTGCGGAATCTGGTCTCACCATCGCTTCTTCATAGTTCGTAGGTTCGTCATGGTCTAGTAACATAACTTCTAGAACAGGATTACCGTACCACTCTAGTGCGGATCTTACTCTGGAAGACCTACGAGGTTCTGTAGTAACTTAATCTGAAGTTTCATGATCATCATCATTAACTTCCTCACTAATTGGTGTAGTAGTCACAGGAACAGATTTCTGTGATGAACTAATTTCCAATAAGGGAGCAGGTACAGTTACCTCATCAAGTTCTACTTTCCTCCCACTCACTTCTTTCGAGAGAAACTTCTTCTCTAGAAAGGATCCATTCTTGGCAACGAATGTTTTGCCTTCAGATCTGTGATAGAAGGTGTACCCAATAGTTTCCTTTGGGTATTCTATGAAGACGCACTTCTCCGATTTGGGTTTGAGCTTATCAGGATGAAACTTTTTCATATAAGCATCGTAGCCCTAAACTTTAAGAAACGACAACTTGGGTTTCTTGCTTAACCATAGTTCATATAGTGTCGTCTCAACGGATTTAGATGGTGCCCTTTTAACGTGAATGCAGCTGTCTCTAATGCATAACCCCAAAACGATAATGGTAAATCAATAATAGACATCATAGATCGCACCATATCCAATAAAGTGCGGTTACGATGTTCGGACACACCATAACGTTGTGGTGTTCCAGGTGGCGTGAGCTGTGAAACTATTCCACATTGTTTTAATTGAAGACCAAACTCGTAACTCAAATATTCGTCTCCGCAATCAGATCACAGAAACTTTATTTTCTTGTTACGATGTTTTTTCCAGTTCACTCTGAAATTCTTTGAACCTTTCAACTATTTCAGACTTATGTTTCATCAAGTAGATATACCCATATCTACTCAAATCATCTTGTGAAGGTCAGAAAATAACCATACTTGCCACGAGCATCAACACTCATTGGGTCGCATACATCGGTATGTATTATTTCCAATAAGTCAGTAGCTTGTTCCATTGTTCCGGAGAACGGAGTTTTAGTCATCTTGCCCAAAAGGCACAGTTCGCAAGCATCAAATGATTCATAACCAAGTGATTCCGAAAATCCATCTTTATGGAGTTTCTTCATGCGCTTTACACCGATATGACCCAAACGGCAGTGCCACAAATAAGTTGCACTATCATTATTAACTTTGCATCTTTTGGCATCAATATTATGAATATGTGTATCACTATGATTGAGATCCAACAAACTATTTTCATTGGGTATATAACCATCGAAGGTCTTATTCATGTAAACAGAATAACAATTATTCTCTAACTTTAAATGAATAACCGTATCGCAATAAACATGATCAAATCATGTTCATGCTCAACGCAAATGCCAAATAACATTTATTTAGGTTTAACACTAATCCTGAAAGTATAGGGAGTGTGCGATGATGATCATATCAATCTTGGAACTACTTCCAACACTCATCGTCACTTCCCCTTCAACTAGTCTCTGTTTATTCTGTAACTCCTGTTTCGAGTTACTAATCTTAGTAACCGAACAAGTATCAAATACTCAGGGGCTAGTACAAACACTAGTAAGACACACATCAATAACCTGTATATCAAATATACCCTTGTTCACTTTTCCATCCTTCTTATCCACCAAATATTTGGAGTAGTTCCACTTCCAGTGACCATTTCCTTTGCAGTAGAAGCACTCAGTTTCAGGCTTAGGTCCAGCTTTGGGCTTCTTCACGGGAGTGACAACTTGTTTGCCATTCTACTTGAAGTTTCCCTTTCTTTCCCTTTGCCCTTTTCTTGAAACTAGTGGTCTTGTCAATCATCAACACTTGATGCTCTTTCTTGATTTCTACCTTCGTCGATTTCAACATCACGAAGAGCTCGGGAATTGTTTTCGTCATCCCTTGCATACTATAGTTCATCACGAAGTTCTAGTAACTTAGTGATGGTGACTAGAGAATTCTATCAATCACTATCTTATCTGGAAAATTAACTCCCACTTGATTCAAGTGATTGAAGTACCCAGACAATCTGAGCACATGCTTACTAGTTGAGCGATTCTCCTCCATCTTTTAGCTATAGAACTTGTTGGAGACTTCATATCTCTCAACTCGGGTATTTGCTTGAAATATTAACTTCAATTCCTGGAACATCTCATATGGTCCATGATGTTCAAAACATCTTTGAAGTCCCGATTCTAAGCCGTTAAGCATGGTGCACTAAACTATCAAGTAGTCATCATATTGAGCTAGCCAAACGTTCATAACGTCTGCGTCTGCTCCTGCAATAGGTCTGTCACCTAGCGGTGCATTAAGGACATAATTCTTCTATGCAGCAATGAGGATAAACCTCAGATCACGGATCCAATCCGCATCATTGCTACTAACATCTTTCAACACAATTTTCTCTAGGAACATATCAAAATAAACATATGAAAGCAACAACGCAAGCTATTGATCTACAACATAATTTGCAAAATACTACCAGGACTAAGTTCATGATAAATTAAAGTTCAATTAATCATATTACTAAAGAACTCCCACTTAGATAGACATCCCTCTTATCCTCTAAGTGATCACGTGATCCATATCAACTACACCATGTCCGATCATCACGTGAGATGGAGTAGTTTCAACGGTGAACATCAATATGTTGATCATATCTACTATATGATTCACGCTCGACCTTTCGGTCTCCGTGTTCCGAGGCCATATCTGTATATGCTAGGCTCGTCAAGTTTAACCTGAGTATTCCGCGTGTGCAACTGTTTTGCACCCGTTGTATTTGAACGTAGAGCCTATCACACCCGATCATCACGTGGTGTCTCAGCACGAAGAACTTTCGCAACGGTGCATACTCAGGGAGAACACTTCTTGATAATTAGTGAGAGATCATGTTATAATGCTACCGTCAAACAAAATAGAATAAGATGTATAACAGATAAACATCATATGCAATCAAAATATGTGACATGATATGGCCATGATCATCTTGCGCCTTTGATCTCCATCTCCAAAGTATTGTCATGATCTCCATCGTTACCGGCACGACACCATGATCTTCATCATCTTGATCTATATCAATGTGTCGTCACATGGTCGTCTCGCCAACTATTGCTCTTGCAACTATTGCTATTGCATAGCGATAAAGTAAAGCAATTATTTGGCACTTGCATCTTATGCAACAAAGAGACAACCATAGGGCTTCTGCCAGTTGCCGATAACTTTGGTTACAAAACATGATCATCTCATACAATAAAATATAGCATCGCGTCTTGACCATATCACATCACAACATGCCCTGCAAAAACAAGTTAGACGTCCTCTACTTTGTTGTTGCAAATTTTACGTGGCTGCTACGGGCTTTAGCAAGAACCGTTCTTACCTACGCATAAAAACCACAACGATAGTTCGTCAAGTTGGTGTTGTTTTAACCTTCGCAAGGACCGGGCGTAGCCACACTCGATTCAGCTAAAGTGAGAGAGACAGACACCCGCCAGCCACCTTTAAGCACGAGTGCTCGTAACGGTGAAACCAGTCTCGCGTAAGCGTACGCGTAATGTCGGTCCGGGCCGCTTCATCTCACAATACCGCCGAACCAAAGTATGACATGCTGGTAAGCAGTATGACTTGTATCGCCCACAACTCACTTGTGTTCTACTCGTGCATATAACATCAACGCATAAAACCTAGGCTCGGATGCCACTGTTGGGGAACGTAGTAATTTCAAAAACATTCCTACGCACACGCAAGATCATGGTGATGGCATAGCAACGAGAGGGGAGAGTGTTGTCCACGTACCCTTGTAGACCGTAAGCGGAAGCGTTATCACAACGCGGTTGATGTAGTCGTACGTCTTCACGACTCGACCGATCCAAGCACCGAACATACGGCACCTCCGTGTTCAGCACACGTTCAGCTCGATGACGTTCCCCGGGCTCCAATCCAGCAAAGCGTCGGGGATAAGTTCCGTCAGCACGACGGCGTGGTGACGATGATGATGTTCTACCGGCGCAGGGCTTCACCTAAACTCCACGACGATATGACCGAGGTGGAATATGATGGAGGGGGGCACCGCACACGGCTAAGGAACGATCAGTAGATCAACTTGTGTTCTTGTGCCTAGAGGTGCCCCCCTGCCCCCGTATATAAAGGAGCAAGGGGGGAGGGGGCGGCCGGCCTAGGAGGGGTGCGCCAAGGGGAGTCCTACTCCCACCGGGAGTAGGACTCCCTCCTTCCTTGTTGGAGTAGGAGAAGGGGGGAAAGAGGGGGAGAGGAGGAAGGAAAGGGGGGCCGCACCCCTTGTCCAATTCGGACCAGAGGGGGGCTGCGCGCCTCCTTCCTTTCGGCCTCTCTCCTCTATTCCCGTATGGCCCAATAAGGCCCATATACTCCCCGGCGAATTCCCGTAACTCTCCGGTACTCCGAAAAATACCCGAATCACTTGGAATCTTTCCGAAGTCCGAATATAGTCGTCAAATATATCGATCTTTACGTCTCGGCCATTTCGAGACTCCTCGTCATGTCCCCGATCTCATCCGGGACTCCGAACTCCTTCGGTACATCAAAACGCATAAACTCATAATATAACTGTCATCGAAACCTTAAGCGTGCGGACCCTACGAGTTCGAGAACAATATAGACATGACCTAGAACTATTCTTGGTCAATAACCAATAGCGGAACCTGGATGCTCATATTGGCTCCTACATATTCTACGAAGATCTTTATCGGTCAAACCGCATAACAACATACGTTGTTCCCTTTGTCATCGGTATGTTACTTGCCCGAGATTCGATCGTCGGTATTCAATACCTAGTTCAATCTCGTTACCGGCAAGTCTCTTTACTCGTTACATACCGCAACTAACTCATTAGTCACATTGCTTGCAAGGCTTATAGTGATGTGCATTACCGAGAGGGCCCAGAGATACCTCTCCGACAATCGGACTGACAAATCCTAATCTCGAAATACGCCAACCCAACATGTACCTTCGGAGACACCTGTAGTACTCCTTTATAATCACCCAGTTACGTTGTGACGTTTGGTAGCACCCAAAGTGTTCCTCCGGTAAACGGGAGTTGCATAATCTCATAGTTATAGGAACATGTATAAGTCATGAAGAAAGCAATAGCAATATACTAAATGATCAAGTGCTAGGCTAACGGAATGGGTCATGTCAATCACATCATTCTCCTAATGATGTGATCCCGTTAATCAAATGACAACACATGTCTATGGTTAGGAAACATAACCATCTTTGATTAAGAGCTAGTCAAGTAGAGGCATACTAGTGACACTATGTTTGTCTATGTATTCACACATGTATTATGTTTCCGGTTAATACAATTCTAGCATACTACTACTACTACTACTACTACTACTACTACTGCTACTGCTACTGCTACTGCTACTGCTACTGCTACTGCTACTGCTACTACTACTGCTACTGCTACTGCTACTGCTACTGCTACTGCTACTGCTACCACTACCACTACCACTACCGCTACCGCTACCGCTACCGCTACCGCTACCGCTACCGCTACCGCTACTGCTACACTGCTACTGCTACTGCTACTGCTACTGCTACTACTACTACGACGACTACTAC